>NW_005187615.1:342445-344700 GCF_000239375.1 Pundamilia nyererei
GGTGAACACTTTCCCATAATAAGTGGTGTTCACAGGATGACAACTGCTCTTTTTCTGCATCACCGTCCGTAATCACCATCTCCAGTAAAGCATGTATCCCATCATACCGTTACAACCACCCTGCTCACATTACAACTGCAATAATGCCACTTTTTAGTGCTTGATTATATCCTTAGGACAGATCAGACAGTGACCACCTTCCTGCTGCAAACTAATCAGCTCCAAAAAATTACTTATTGATCCCAGGCCAGACCGAGAAAGGGGGATTTAGTGGCGGGGTCAGTAGGAGGGACGGTAGTGCCTGATTGCCAGCCAGCTTTTCTGAATCACGATAAACATACACTCACATTGATATGCACACACATAAATATACACACATTCATGCAACACATTGAAAATTTTCATTTCCCCCCAAAATGAATCAGTTACAACCCAAACATGCACTTGTAATGTTTTTCTTTTGCAAAATCACATCATGATAGATGTGACAGTAACTGGAACTGGTTTCAAATAAAATACTCCCCAGGCGTAACATCTCCTCCCTTTAAGATACATAAATTGGAAATGGATTTTTTTATATATACACTGTGCATGGCATTTAGCTGGGGAGAGTAATATGCTGGGACTGGAATTGAAAAATCATCTCCAGTAGTAATGCTTACTGTATGATCCTGTTGAGTTTTGTAATAGCTCACCGTTGGAGCGCAGACATATATTGAGGCACTGAGGGCTTTGATATTGTTTTTCTGTTAAACCTATTTCTTATTTCTATATATTATTGATGTTACAGAGTATATGGGCTAATACATACCGTTGCAGTTCACCAAATTAGTGTTTTGTCAATAATTTCATTCAGCCTAGTTACAGCTTTAACCAACCTGGTCTACATGGTTCTCCTGTACTATTCCCCTGGCATGGCATTCCAGACAGCATTGATCGGATCTTTTAGAGATGAATGGATTAATTACAAGCAGTGAGAGGAGACGAAATATAGTTTGGCATGGGGACGAATGGAATTGAGGACTGGGATTGAGAAAGCCATTAACTCAAATTGAGGGCATTAATGACTGTAGCACTGCCAGGGGCCCCAGTGGCTCACCCTTTTCCTTGGCACTACGGCTGTGTAATGGCTTTCTCGGGTGCTCTTTTCAGGGATTGGTTGAACAGTGGCTCTGTGGTAGTGTGGCTGACATGATGTACTTTTCTACACCTCTAAACCTTTGAGATTTTACAGTGTTCCAAAAAAGCTGTTTCCAGAAACCACATGAACCACCTGCACTGGTCTTTCTTATGTTTATGTTAATATAAATTGTACTTCAAAAAGATAGGTTTAAAGGTTATGTCTTGAAGCAATATGTTTATGTTTAAAAGGGATAGCTCACATTAATTACAGTACTGTGTGAAATTCTTAAAACTCTCCGCATTTCTTTAGATTTTGCTTGCAAGGAGGCTTCTTTGTAATCTTTTTTAGGTCATCTTGAGCTATAGTTCTCCAGGCTTTCTGAAGTTTTTCCTTCAACATTGGCTGATTTTTCACTCACTTTCAGTCCATTCCCTGCACTTAATCATTTTCTATCCACAACTTTGCAAAGAAACAATTTTAAAAACCCCTTCCTTTTTTTTCCTAATTTCGTTACTTGAATATGAAAAATGCCAACAATAGCACAGTTTGACAGGCATAAAATCTAATATTTGCACCAAATAGGTATTTCGCAAAGACCTATTTGCCAAAAAACGTATATCTCGGGATGGTGTGCAAAGTGAAACTGAACAAGCAGAGGAAGAACTAGTGGCAGGCCAAGACATCATCTGCAGCGGATTAACAGTAGGGCTGTTCGATATAACGATATATATCGGACGACGATATAAAAATGTCTATTGTTTCATTTTACGCTATCGTTTGTTTCGTGGTGTCACAAAATAAACTGTTTACGGCAATATTTATTTTCATTGTTTTGATGGTCACTGTAGTGGCTATATTAATTTCTTAAAGTTCTCTCTTTCTCTTATATTTTATATAACCACACTACGGACGGACAAGCGCCTGTTTTTATGCGTTGTCGTTAGCAACAACGACGGTAACACCATCGAGTGTCCGCTTGTTTATGTTCCACATAAACCTTTCACAATAAAGTTCATGATCCTGTTGAGACTTTTCAAAATAAACTGAATCACGTGAAAGAGCTGAATCACCATAAAAAACGAGCCGGCAGGTGCTAAAAAATAAACCTTAGAATCAAACGTAGCAGCACGGC
>NW_005187615.1:345513-544903 GCF_000239375.1 Pundamilia nyererei
GAGTGTCTATAGCCATCTGCAAAACATGTGGAGGCTCTGTTTTGGTTTGGATCTGCATTTCATCTAGTGGTGTTGTGGATATTGTCAAAGTTGATGAAATTTTAAACACAGAAAGTACCCTCAATTTTTGATCTTGGGAAGTGTTTGATTGGTATTTTTCAGCATGTCAATGATCCTAAACATACTGTCAGTGTGATAAAAGCATATCTAGACAGAAAGACACACAGTGGAACGCGATCAGTAGTGGACTGCCCCCTTGACAGAGAATAAAACAAAAGGCAGCCAACATCCAAAGAAGAGCTTTGAACGTCCTTCAAGAACCCTAGAGAACTATTCCTGAAGACTACTCATTTCAACAAAGCTAGTCCAGCAAAGTTCAGGTTGTGTTTAATAACAGCAGTGATACCAAATACTGACTTTCCAAGCTTGTTAGATTTATGCAAACCATTTTTGCCTGATATACTGTATTTCCATGTTTCAACAATTCGCCGCACCTCTATTTACCAGCAAAATATAAAGAAATGAGGGGTGTCTCAAGACTTTTGCACATCGTGTTTAGTTCTTTTTGTAAGACTTTTGTAAGTGCTTAGGTCGATCATTTAAATGTACCAGATTTGGCCATACTTGGAATCCCTGGCTGTCTGCTGGAATTTATGGGCTTTACAAGATAACCTACAAAAGCATTCGGACACACATAAAAAAAGATGTGCAAATACAAGCTGAAACAGTGACATAACTCTATAACAGATTAAAGAAACATAAGAGAAAACTGAAGCACATACGACTGAAACAAAGGCATTTACTGAAGTACTGATATAACTACTCTATCAAACAGCATGTTTGATTTTCAATTAAGCCGTTTTATAGATTTGGAAAAGCAGCTTTTCTCAATGACATTAAAATGGTAGATATATTTAGATTTCATTTGAAAATGCACACAATTGAATAGTACAGGAAACACAGGCTCTTTGTTTATCTAATTGTTCTTGTTCATATTTTGTGTTTTTTTTTAATAAACAGTTGTGTTTTACTTGCAGGCTTTTAACACACCACACAGGTGCATCTAAAATCATTTAACGACAGTTTAGAATTTAGCCACAAGAATAAACATATGTATTAAAAATGCTAGCTGGTGCATTTTGTCACCAAATGTTATGCACATGAGGTCCAAGTACGGACGTAACAATTAATAATAATATGAAGAATAATTATAATAATCATGGCGTTTGTGCTCCTCTTTGTTCTTCCCTTTTAAATTCGTTTCACCCCTTCTCATTGCCTGGGCTGTTTAAATCTAATCTAGCTGAACACATTACTCCATTCGCACGGCCGCCAGCTGAATGTAGCAACTCATAAAAGCCCAATATTTCAGCCATATTGATTCCTCTGGTAAAATTGGTTTGAGCTATGAATGCGCTGCAACACTGTTCACTGAAATGTTTTGCTGCCCGGGGGGGGGCGAGGGTGACCTTGAATGTTTTTTCCCCCTCCTCTTACTTTCATATCAGTTTTTCTCATTCTGCCTTTGAGCACTGTTTCATGGCTTTTCTGATATCCTTACATACGCTCTAACTGGAGTGACCTATGGTACGCTATTCACATTCTCTCAACCCTGAATTACACTCTCTATTCATGCCTTCTCAAAAGAAGAAAATATTTGGATTTGTTCCTAAATTTGATTGAGGAAATGACATGGAGCAGCTCTTGTTTGATCTCGGGTTCAGATCATTCGTGTGATGGTTTCTCTGCATCCTTTCATCTTTTTAGCTATTTCAGCAAGAGTTCACTCAGATGGAAAGTATTTTATGTGATCTTTGACCAGTATTTCAATAGCATGCTGCCGCATTACAGCTTACAGCACACTGACTATACAGTATGCATCTGAGATAGGAAATGTTGCATGGTAAGACACCTAATGGCTACAGGTTTTCAGTTATGAATAACCCTAAAGAATATCCTCACACAAGCTCAAGCATGTGTAAACATATTTGTCTGTATTTACTGTAGTTAACAACAGCTCTAACATTATTTGCACTTTATCTTCCTCTTATCTTGATTAGTGCAGACAATGAATGATCACTGCTACAGCTGGCTGTTTAATTTTTACAATGATCCATTCACTCTTTAACAGCAACAGCTGCAGTCTTATCAGTACTAACGATGGGTCTAGTTAGGATTTTATAGATACTGCCATTTATACAGTCACTGTCAATACTGCTCTTAGTGCCTTAATGCTAAGGGCAATTGAAGTTCTTTTTCACAAAGGGATCATGGCATACAGTGAAAACAGGTGAATAGGTGAGGGCTTATACATTGAATCAAGTTCGGCACATATGCATGCAGATAGTTTTGGTTAACCAGTTAAAGTAGATTTTATCCATTTAGCATGAATTCAGAAGTCATCTCGAAGCACTTAATACCACGGTTGAATGAGAAAGCAAATAATTTCCTATGAACAAGCACTTAGTGATAATGGGAGGGGAAAAGCCAATTTTACAGGAAGAACTCTTCAGCAGAGCCTGGCTCAGGCAGGACAGCCATCTGGCCCAAATGGCTGGGCTGAGGGAAAAGAATAATAATAAAGAACATCATAGAAAAGCTATAGGCTCACATGCAGCACATCAGATATAGGAAAACAGCTGAATTGCTGTTATTGCATATTAAGGAACAGAACTGCTTAATGCCATATGAACATCAGACGACATATCATATGCTAAAGTTACTGTTAGCTTTTAAAACCTTTTATTTAGGCCTTTCTGTTTGGAGTTTTTAGGTTCTGGCTGAATGAGTGTATTGAATGGTGTTCCATTGTTCCATCCATCTGTCCATTAAGACTTCCTTCTACAATGCAAAAGATTTGCTTCTTCAACTAAATAATTGGTCAGATTTTAGAGAAGCGTGCATGAAGTGATCACCTAATGGGTTTTTACCCAAACCTTGCTCAAGGACAAACTAGTTGCTTTACAGGCACTTCCCCATTTTCACAAAACTTGCTGCTCCTCCTCGAGTGTTGGTCAAATTATAATGGAAGATTAATTTGTCCTGGGTATGATGGTTGGTGAGCCTCCTTGACCTCTCAGTGCATTTTAATTGTCTTCAATACAGCCAAACAGTAACAAACAAATTATAATTTTCTTTCTGTAATCTACCCTGTGAGCTCTGATGAGTTACATTTGCCAACTGAAACAAGCAGAAGTGATAATATGATTCCTGAGCAGCCACTTTGCACTTGATGGGGTTTTTTTGTTTTGTTTTGTTTTTTGTAATTCTGCATACATCATTGTGCAAAAATATACAGTATTGCACTTTAAATTAATAGTAGGCAGTATTGCTTCATCATATCATGTCCATCTCACATTGGTATTTTAATGCTGGTATTTTAATGCTTGCTTTCACCTGCAGAGGTCCAGTAGATTTGACAGTAGGCTGTCAGTGGAAACACATGTTCCTCTAACATTTTTGCTAGTTGATTTATGTCCTAAAAAGAGAAAGAAAGAAAACTCCGCTCTTGTTTTCTTGAACATGTGCTCCTCTAGGGCAGACTTGTAAGTATAATGCTGAACTGTAATAAAGCAAAGGGGTAAGACCTAAACTCAGTGGAGGGAGATGGAAGGAAGTAGGAAATTGTGTGCCAGGATCTTCAGCAGCAGGTTCATTGTGGCAAAATTGTGCTGCTCCAGAAAAAAAGTTCTACCTGATGGAAATAAATTGGCTGCGGGAGTCAGTGCTGAGCTGGAGTCTCTAAAGACAGAGCCAGCTTCTAAATGGCTCAATTTAGCCTTTGTGGGAGCCAGGAACCAGAGCAGGTCACGGGCCCACAACCTGACACAGTAAAAATCAATAGGTAGTTTCAGAACAAGGGGCCTTATTAAAACAGGTCCTTTTTCAGTGAGGTCTTAGGATGACACCGTCGCACAGAAATCATTAAGCTCAGCTCAAACTACTCACTCGCGTTTAAATTGTTGCAATCCTTTTGACCCACACATCCTCTCGTGTTGTCTCTTATATCCTCTTTTTGATCCTGAAGATAGTGGGAGCACAATTACGATCAACTGTAATTGGATACTAGAAACTGGATCATGAATTTTCCAGTTTATTGCCTGGAAACAACAGCAGTAATAACTAAGGGAAAAAATATTTTTAAGGAGAAGAACAACAAGATAACTTCGATAAACTGGTGCAGTTTTTGTTTTTTCGGATTGTTGTTGATTTTTATATATGGCTATGAAAAAGAACAGGTCTCCGAAATAAATAGTGGGACCATGGGAGACTTCACTGAAGCAAAGTAGGTTGTATGTGTGGTGGTTCAATCATGTTAATAGTAATACCATGTTATCTGAGCCTCCAGAGCCTTTCAAGTGTCCAAAACTCCCAGTAAAGTAAAACAGTCATGACAGGACAAACATACCTTAAAAACTCTACCTGTAATGATGTAAAGCTTTATCGGCACACTGGGATTGTAGATGCACAGCTGCTGGAAAAAATCCCAAGGAAAAAGTTGGATCCTTTTCTATTACCTTCTCTTTCTCTCTTTTCCCTGTCTTTCTTTCTCTTGTACATGTAACAATCTCCTGTTTTTAGAGCAGTGATGACCTTTTCGATTTTATGTGTTAGACCTCGATAGCACACTGTAAAGTCTCAAGGGCAGCAGTGCTGCACATCAGAGCTGGTGTAGTAAAAATCCAGATGATGTTGTTGACCAGAGACCATATGCCCGTACACTCTCTGCATCAGCCACAGAAACACAAGAAGTGTTTTGGACATGCAGGAGCTTTCAGATCCATGAAGTTCTGAACTTTTATTTTCCTTGATCATTTTTTAAACAGATGATTTCAGTCACAGACTCACCGGAGAGCACATTCACTCCCTCACCACATTGTAGTATTATTTCTTTGGTCTACCTTTATTCTGAATTCATGATCTGCCCCAGCAGGAAACCATTTATAATAAATGGCTGTGTAGTGTAACATTCTTGCACATCTGTGTCTGTTGTGTTTTTGTTAGCTGTTATTAAAAAAGAAGAAAATAGATACACCGAAGTAACAACCTAAAGCATCACATCAACCTTATCCCCAATACTAGTGCTTTGTTTGGGGGGTTTTGTGTGTGGACATATATAAAAGTACACGCTGTACATTAATCTGTCCAATAAACCACAATGCTGCCACTAAGCGCATGCCAAGGAATGACAATTTTTCCACCTCTGTAAAGTGGGGAAAAGGGTGTTTTACTCAGTTTCTGTTGTTTCCATGCAGGCACGGTATGGGTAAATATAAGGTTGGGTAAATATAGAAATGAAACACAATCATTAATATTCATAAAACCTCCAATGAATATTAGCCTACTGTCTTGGTTCATGTGCATGCACTTCTTTCTTACTCTGAAATAGCAAAAGTTTAGAAAATGCATCAACTTTCAGACGTGCTATGGGACAGGGAATTTACTTTTTCTTTGGGGGGGGGGGAGTCAAACGGTTGTCAAAGTGTCTTTGACACCATAGTTAAGTAAGCATCTATCAGCAGTACGTAAACCTGAAATCATTCCTCGTTCATATTCTCATTGCCAAAAAATCAGCATGCGCCTCAGAAGCTCTTGGAACACAGCAGCTGAGAGTAGCTGTGGGTCAACATTGTGAAGGGAGGGAGATGGGGTTACACAAAGATGGTGCCAGAAACCAAATGGTGCTGAGTTCAGTTTGAGTTGTAACAACAGAGAGTCATGCAGCAAAATCAGCATCTAATTTTATTGTCCAGATGTGTCCGTCTTGTGCTTGGGTGGTAGTACCAGATGTCTATTTTCAATTATTTTCTGGTGGTACTTTATTTTGCTTACACTGCTTAAATAATCTATACTGTGTGACATGTATACCCATGTCCAATGAATCACTAGCACATTGAATTAATAATCACTGGTACATAATGAAAGGTTTCAATCTTCAGCCGTTGTCCTTTGGACCGTATGCCAAAATATCCAGAAAGCGTGCCGTCATTGTGTGAAAACCAAAACGCCTTCAAATGTGATTTGAAATGGAAAAAATAACTGATGTTTTTACAGCTGGAAATTGCAATGTGACTGTAAACTTCAGTAGTAATATGTGGACTCAGTGTTGTAAAGAACAAGTATTTGAATCAGAATTTGTACCAGGGAGTGATCATCTTTTGTCTGCTCTGCCAGCTTAGAACAGAAGAAAAAGCTATTCTTGGAGGTAGGGATATTATAATACTGTATGAGTTGAAAGTAAGCCAGATTAGACAACAAAGGCAGCAAAAACAGTAATTTATTGGAGCATTAAAGCGGATTATGGAATTTGCAAAAATGTTCTTTGATGATTCCTTGCAACTGAGATGTTTACCAGCTCCAGTTAATGTATAATGTACAGTAGCTGTAAAAAAAAACATCTTTGATGAATGTTAGATTTTAAGTAGAAATACAGTCTCACTAAGCTGCACATTGTTTGGCCTCATTATATTATCTTTTACTGTGCTGTGCCATAAAAAATAAATTAGAAGAAAAAGCGGCATTGCCTTTTCTTCCTGCCATTTCAGTATGGAAATGAGAAGTTTAACTAACATGCTTTGTTTCCTTTTCTAATTTGGCATCCTGTTTGCTGCATAAAGCAACTAAAGTTCTTGAATATCACTCAGTACACATTCTATAAAATGTTTGGAGAAGATTACAATATTTAAAATACAATAAAACAACATAAATAAAGCGAAATTATGATTAACGTGCCGTGTAACCATAAAACTTTCTGAGTACCAGAGCAGCATTTCTGTATTGATGGCATCGTGGATTTATAGGCTTCCATACAGCCTTTGTGTATTCATAGCTTTCAGGTCTGTTTGGCTTAATGTCCCAGTGCTGCCGACAGTATTTGTGGCACGGTGCGAAATCTGACTTCTTCGGTGCTCAGACTAGGCCTGTAATGGCTCTGCTGGGACAGAGAGAAAGTGCTTCTTCAGCGCTCATTAATGGAGCAAATTGAACAGGTCTCCTGGCCTAGCTATATAATGGGGGCCTCCCTCTTTTCTACCCCCCTTCCTACTATCATCCTGCAGTCTATTGTTCACCTGCAGTTAGGGTCAGAGCTTCCGAACCATAATTGTATCACTCTGACCCTCTTTTGGTTCTTGTTTTGTCACAGATACCTGCTCTTTATTGGATGCCGACTATCCTTCAGGTTGTAAAAGCCAGTGCCCCTCCTCCCATACCTAGGGACAAGGGTGCTGCCTGCCTGCCTGCCTCCCTGTCCGCCTGCCAAGGATCAATATGCCACTGTCGTTAACTGGATTTGTTGCTGTGGCGCTTGCTTATGAGGCAGCAATTAGAGTGTGAAGTGGCAAGGCCAGGGTATGAGGCAGCGACCATGTGAGCGTTGGCCCTGGGGGATGGAAATGTCAGGGGCACAAGCCCAGTTTCATTAGGGCTTGAAGAGAGTATGACGATCCATACTGTCCGTGTAATTCATTCTGCCGAGGGGGGTTTAGAATTATTTGTTGGAGACAGTTAGCAAACACAGAAAGAGGTCACAGGTTAGGAGTGGCTGTGGACACTTGCTCACTGTGAAATCCACTTACACCATGTGGAAGCCACTTACATGCCTCCATTGTTTTATTACCAGATCAGTGCTTTGAGGGGAGCTTAGCCTGAATAGTGGAGCTGATCTACAGTCTCTTTTCATGTGTCAATTCAACATCACTCGTTGCCATTTACAAATCAATCTGTCCTCCATTATCCATGTGTTCCAGTGTAAATGTTTCTTAAAGCTTTGGCAGTCATTTCAATCTGATTGTTGATGTATTTTGCTTTTCTCTTCTGTTTTTGCTTATAAATAATTATAGGCCAGCATGGTCATGTCCAGCGTCATTTGTGTCAGACCATCACTCATCTCAAATTGGAGACATCGAAGACTTTATGGTAGATGGGGGCCCCTGTCTGGACATTTTCCTCCCTCAAAAGGGTCACGGTGTCCCTGGTCAACCATGAGGATGGGGTGCCCTAATGTGTCATTTGGGACTACTATGACCTACGGCTCTAAATCACTTTCCTTTTTGGGGGACAATTAAGTTTGAGCCTCTGATGTATATGGCCTTTGGCTGATTCTGTCGATGGCACTCAGGGGTGGGGGTTATTTTTTATTTTTTTGGTTGGTCGATGTTTTTTAAAGTGTCAATGTGCTTTGTTTGCAAGGCGGTCAGATATATTGATGATTGAGTCAAATGCGACAACTGAGCAACATTTTTTTTGTGAGGGTTTTTTTGTAACCCCTTCTTTTTGCTCCATATGAGCTTGCTACTGTAATTACTTCTTCATTCATAACTCCAGAATGCATCTTTGGTAATGCCAGTTGTCTTCATGGAAATGGATTTGTTGTGTCGGGCAACAGATATCTGATTTCTGAAAATTGCCTAGAGCCTAACAGAACTAGCCCAACCAAGAGTTAGCAGATGTGAACAATGTTATTCAATTCTCTTAACATATGTCTCCTGTGTGGTGCAAAGGAGACAGTTTTGTGTGAGGGTTAGGCTGTTTTTCTAGTCCACAGTCAGTTTGCCGAGGTTACGAGGGATGAGGAGAGTGAAAACATCTGAGTAGGGGTGAGAGAGAAGCTGTGAGAGGAGCAGTTTCAATTCTAGGCTCTGTTCCAAAAGTGAGTGCATTGTTGAGAGTGTAATGGGTTACATATTTTAGGCATAGTCTAGACTGTGTCCAAAAAAGTGCAGTCTTTTCACTGATAAAAGCCAACATTCATCGACATTATTTTCCCTCAAAATGGGCTTCTGGTGAAATAGGTGGATTATTATGTTTACCATTCAAATTAAACCCCAGCATATTGGACTGAGTGCTGAAATGGATAAAATATAACAATTGCAAGGTGTAGTATTTGCTAATTAGAATTAGGACCATTTGGAATGATTGGACGCATCCATAAAAGAAGTGAATGCAGTAGATTTACAGTACCTATCCTTTAATGTATCCTTTAATGTCTTCTTCTTTCTTGTTAGAGTAAATTAGAGTATGCTACATTGCTTAGTATAGTACTAAGTCTAGTGGCATCGCTATCTTCCATTACAGACCTCTGTTTTGTCAATAAAAAACTTGAATCTAAGACATTTTCAACATTCTGGAATTAAAGGCTAGCTGCAAATTCCCTATATAACTAACTTTAAAATCCCTTTTCTCAGAGCAGCAATCTTTTCCATGTCAAAATACAGTTTTATAAGTAACTACTTATATAGTATATAGCCACGTCTATTAGTTTTCAGCCCCATTACCACAGGTACAGAGTTGCACAGTGCTATATAAAAGTCTTGTTCTACTGATCAATTCTTTATATTCTTCTAGGAAAATGGGAAATAGGTGCAGCAGATTACTGAAGCATGTGCAAACAGAAATGAAAAAATAGTATATATGTCATGATCCTGGGTCCTTTTGACCCAGCGTTTTGTGTTTTCTCTTCACGATTTTGGTTCTGTTCTCCTCTAATTGGTGTTTACCCTGTTCACCCCCCGTGTGTTCCTGTTTTATTGTGAAGGTCTGCATCTTATGTGAGTGTTTTCAGTTTGCCTCCCTGGTCTCGTCATGTTAATCACTCCCAGCTGTGTCTCCCACCTGTGTGTAATCTCCCTGTGTTCTCTAAGTGTATTTAAGTTGTATTTTCTGTCTTAGTAATCGCTGGTTCGTCTGTGTTGTTTCCCCTCGGTCTCCCTGCGTCTCTTCTTGTGTATTTCCCCGGACCTCCCTGCATCCTCGTTTCTGGTTTGTGTTATTAGCTTACCCAGTTTAGGTTTCCGGTTTCTTGTTTTTCCACCAGTGCTGTTTTGTGCCCACCGTTGTAAATAAATATTCCCCTGCACCAGAGCTGCCGCCTTTTGGGTCCTTTTCTACAACTCCACACGGCTTGCCCCGCAAACCGTGACAATATATCTTCAGCTCAGCCTGAACTCTATTAGGTAGCCTTTTGTCTCTCAGGTACTATGCCAATTCTATGAAGGGTTGTTTCTATTTTGTAAGGGCATTTTTTCAGACACTGTTCATCTGAAATTAAAATGATATGTTTTTGGGACAGGCTGATGGTAAAATGTACCAAAAAATAGAATCTAAAATTGGTTCTTTGTTAAGTTTTCTGTTATGTGTAGACACAACACTAGCCTTTTTTATTCTTGAATGATTGATAAGTCAGTGTTAAGTGGCTGAACAAAAAAAAAAAAGTTATCTGAAAATGGTCATGCACAGGGCTTAAAATAAGTGAAAAGTAACAACAACAACAACAACGAAAAGAAAAGAAAAACAAAAAAATGTGCCTCTGAAAATGGTGAAATACAAGGAATGAACTAAAAATTTGTGAAAAAGCAACCAATGTTGAAAAGGGTTTCAACAGCTTTGAAAGAGTTTCAGTATTGCTCAAGACCACTTTGGAAAATTCCAGGAAGGTGTTATAAAAGAAATGTGGGGTGACTCAAGACTTTTGCACAGTATTGGACAGAATCAAGGATCTAGTCATAGTTATAAACAATTATGAAAGAATGGGTCTTTGTGAAGAACTCACTAGTTTTGAGCATGGTACTGTAATACAATGCTACTAATGTAATTCTAACTTCCAACAACAGGACAGTGCAAAAACCTTAAATACTGTTTATTGATCAGATGTCACCACCACAAAAGGAGGTTTAATCAAACCCATAGTTCATGCTAATACCCACTCTGCTTCCTCTAACAAGGAATAATAAATATTTACAGTACATGTCCATACTATTGTATGGACATGTCTCTTTCATAATAAATAATCAAACATGCTGCATTTATATATTTACAACTCAAGCTATAACAATGTACAAGTCTTACAACCTGTAATGTGGATGCAATTAGTTACTGGAAGCTCACACATCCATTTAGAGATATAAAAAAAGAAAATATTAACAGTTGATATTACGGCATGTATGAGGTAATCATTCTTGCAGAATACTAAATGCTAGCGGTGAGCACCAATAATAGATTTGACAATCTTCCTCTAAAACTCTTTTTCTACAAAAAAATACTTCTCCTGTTAAATTACAAGCCAAAACAAACAGTAAAGTAGGAAATATATGCTCTATGTATTTATTGGTTAAATCATGTGAGAAATAAGGGTGTAATTAATTAAATGAGGCATATCAGACATCAGACTTTTAATGTATTATTTCTGTCTTATAGAGTTTATTCTACCCACCAAAATTTGTAAATTGTTATGTCCCAGTTGAGACTTTTCTTTCCAACTTACTGGGAAACTTGACAATTCTTTATAATGATTTTAATGAGCCAAAAGGAAATGACAATGAATACGTGTTTTTGTATATACAGTCAAACTGCGACTGTAAAAGGGACTGGTTTCCTTATGTCAATCATAAAACCTGTCTTCACTTTTTTATAGTCAGGTCCTTTATGTATGGCTAAGGGATTTATGAAGCACAGGAAACAGCGTCTGTTCTGAGCTTTGCTAATGATGGGTATAGCTGTGGAGGAGGACTGGAAAGAGGAAGGACAATGTCCTAACTGATAAGCAGGTTTGAGAGATACTTGAGACCCTCCCTTCCTCTCATTCCCTCCTTTCTTACTCATCAGGGCTCAAGTATTCACCTCTCACTCATTAGCCGCTGCTGCCCATCGTTCACTGGACCAAACTGTTTACCCTGTACTGTCATGAAAATGACGCGTACCCTGTTGTCAAGTGCTGCCCTAGGTGGGGAGTGACAGTCATGATGAGTTTCCACAGAGGCAGATTAAGCAGCTGCGTTCAGGAAAAAGTAGGGCAGCTAATTAGCTACAGCGATCAAGACCATGGGAGTGGGCTGTTTTTTCACCTAGACAGGGAAATTCTGTAAATGGCAGGAATGTGTTTAAAGAAGTGGGGCTGGAATATCTAATAAGAGTGGGAGGAAAGCAGAAGATGACATAGAATAGAAAAAGTGAAGGAGGGAGGCAGATTGTGCTGGAAAGTTTGCTCCGAAAAGGAACTTATAGTGTCATTTAAGCCTTTTTTTGGCATGTGTGGGTTTGTTGATAGGGTTAGGGTTATCTTTTGAAATGTGTTTTTCAGAGGAAAAAATGCGTGCATTACAGCGTCTGTTCAGGACTAAATATAAATGTTTCTGTAACTCATTAATTGTTATTTTTGTTCAGTCATTAAATCTGAATTGATAATGTTTTGCTTTTCATTTCACTTGAAAGATAATTGTATTTTGCTAGTCTTTATTTAACTTGTTTGGTGTGGACAGGGCTCGGCATGTGGTGTCACATTTTTGTACCCCACAGTTCAACAACATTTGAATTTAAATGTGATTAGCTCTGAGCATTTTTGCTCAAAATGCTAGACCACTGACAGTTAAAATCTGATCAAACAACACCCCAGAGCCTTGATGAAATGGATAAACTATTAGACCCCATCTAAAAAATATCTAAGAATGTTTATCTTTGATTGCTGCATATTTAGTCATGAATTTTTGATAAAGAAATAAAAATGTGAAATTAAGTTTTATGTTTTTCACACTTTACATGCAGTGCTGTGAAAAGTACTCACCCCCATTCTGATTTTGTTTTTGGCATATTTGTCACACTTATGTGTGATCCTCAATCTAAAGAAATCAACAACAAAAAAAGCAAAAAAAGCAAACACACTTCTGTAAAAACATGCTTTGGACAGATGAAACCAAGATCAACCTCTACCAGAATGATGGCAAGAAAAAGGTATGGAGAAGATGTGAAACGGCTCATGAGCCAAAGCATACCACATCATCTGTAAAACACGGCGGAGACAGTGTAATGGCTTTGGCATACATGGCTGCCAATGGCACTGTGACACTAGTGTTTATTGATGATGTGACACAGGACAGAAGCAGCCAGCTGAATTCTGAGGTGTTCAGAGACATACTGTCTGCCCAAATCCAGCCAAATGCAGTCAAACTGATTGGGCAGCATTTCATAATACAGATGAACTATGAACCAAAACATTCAGCCAAAGTAACCCAGGAGTTAATTATGCCAAAAAGTGGAAAATTCTTGAATGGCCAAGTCAGTCACCTGGTCTGTTGAAGACTAAACTTTGGACAGAAAAACCCACAAGCAAACAACAATTGAAAGTCACTGCAGTAAAGGCTTGGCAGAGCATTAAAAAAGAGAAAACCCATCATCTGGTAATGTCCATGAGTTCAAGAGCAATTATCCACAAATGGAGACACAGTAGAAGACCTTTCCAAGAGTTGCTGGCCTATAAAAATTTCTTCAAGAGGACATCAATGACACATCCAGAAATTCACAAAAGAACCGAGAACAATATCTAAAGAATTGCAGGCCTGCTATATCTGCCATAAAACTAACACAGCATTTTATAAAAAGAGCATCATACCAGCAGTCAAATATGGTAGTGGTAGTGTGATGATCTTGGAATGCTTCAGAACCTGGACAACTTGCTGTAACTGATGAATTCTGCATCAGGTCGTGCCCTGAAGCTCAAGCACGCTTTCTTTATGCAGAAGTACAATGAAACACACCAACAAGTCCACCTCTGAATGGCTAAAAAGTAAATAAAGGAAAATGAACAAAAACAAAATGAAGGTTTTAGAGTGGCCTAGTTAAAATCTGGAATTAAATTCAATAGCGATGCTTTGGAATGACCCTAAACTGGCAATTATGCAAAGAATAGTGGGCCAAAATTCCTTCACAGTGTTGTGAAAGACTTATCACAAATGCTTGATTGCAGTTCTTGCTGTCAGGGATGGCACAACCAGTTATTAGGTTTAGGGGGCAATTACTTGTTCACACAGAGCCAGGTAGGTTTTGATAACTTTTTTCCCCTTAATAAAAATCATCACTTAAAAAAATACATTTTGTATTTTCTTGTGTTATCTTTGTCTGATATTAAAACTACGTTGGTGATCTGAAACCTGCAAGTGTGATGTGGATGGATGAATATTGAACAGTTAAAAAAAAACAGCAAAAAAACCCCCCCAAGACAAAACATTTTACTACATAAAGTTCATCCTAAACGAAATCTGTACAAATAATAATCCACTTCACAGCACAGATTTTTTTCACTTCTGTTTTTTTGTCTCCTCCATGTCTTTCAGTCCTCTGTACTATTTAATTCTTTCTTTGCAACTTGCCTTTGTTTGATTTACATCATAAGGTTAATTTTTCTTTTTCTCTCTTTCTTTCTGCTCCTCTGCCAGTTCTTTCTGCACTTGATCGGATATTCTTGATCTATCCCTGTCCCGTGTTCTTTTTCTCCTGTTTTTTTTCCTTTACCTCTTCAAGTTCTGCTTATTTTACTTATCCATGACAAATTCCTTATTCTTCTTTATCAGCTCTTTATTTCCATCCTTCAGTTATTTATTTTTTATTTTTTTATTTCTCCAGTGTTTTTGATTACCTACTTTTCTTTTTTCTTTACCTTGTTAAGCGCTTTCTTCTCATCCAACAGTTTTTTTCTTATTTTACTTCTCCAAAGTCGCCTTCTCATCCTACGGTTTTTCCTCTCTGTCACCTCCTTTCTCAGGCTCTTCTCCAGAGCGTTACATTTTGGCCTGCTATTTTTGAAGGTTTTCAGTTAGCCCTGCAGAGAGGCTCTCCATCTCCTTGTTGAGTTCTAGTACTTTACTGTCCTTCTCCCTGAGCAGCTCTTTCAGGGTTTTTACCTCTTCCTGGCAGGCACTGGATTGATTCTCAGGCTCTAAACAGTCCTTGTCTTTCTGCTGGTTGTTCGTTAAGTTTTTTTCTTTCTCTGCCTCCAGCAGTGTGCTGAGTCTGTTCAACTCTTGTTGGTGTGACACTGGAAGCTTCTCCAGCTTGTCTGTTTTCAGTTTGTCCTCATGCACATTGTGGCACATAGACAACCTTTCGGCCAGGAGGTATTGGATGAACTATGTGACTCTGTACCCTGTTTCAATTGGTCATTTTAACCCTGGCGGCATCAAAAACCTCAATTAAGTAGCCCATGATATTTTCCTAAGAAATGTTCACAAATCCTCGTTTGCATCATTGATAGTTCGTCTTGGCTACAAATAAAAGGGCAACTGAAAGCAACAATTTCTTGGTATCATAGATATCTGTAGTTTTTACCACACATGTGTGAAGTATGGGTGTGTAGATATGAATTTTAAAAAAAAAGCTCCAGAGTCCTACGGCAGTCGGTGCTATTGCTCAAATGTGACTTGTTAAGATTTGTATCTGCGTCATTAGTAATTGTAATGTCAGGTGGTGGGGCCGGGGCATTGGCAATATATGCCAATATTAAGTATTGGTATACTGATAAATGAAAATTTAAAAAATAAATGAGAGATAGGAGAAATCTAAAATCATCTAAAAAACAAAACAAAACCCAACAATATTGGCCTTTATATTGGATTTTAAAAACACCAAATATCTTTATTGATGTTTGTCACAAAGATATTTGGTTATTCGCAATGGGTCCCATTCACAATAGGCTAATATCCAGTGTTTGCATCATATATATCTCAATTCCTAACACATGTTTGATTGAATGCTTAATTGGATGCTTTTCATTTTTAAGGATAAGTAAATTTTATCCACTTTATACATCTAGGTAGTTTAATTGGAAACAATGTAGTGAAACACATCTCAGCTCGTAATCTAGTAAAATATTTTTAGTAAAATACTTGAAAAGAATTAACACATTTACACTTAAAGAGTTTAATTCCCCAAATAATACAGGCAGAGGACAGAATGTGTATATGTTTACTTAGCTGAGATCATAATACATAAATAAAGACATTTTTAGCATAAGTAGATGCTGTAAATGTAGAAGTAGTTGCATTAAATTCAACCAGAATGCACAAAAGTGTGTGTGATGCTCAGCATTTGAGGGAGAGCTTCCTCAGACTCTCCGTTGATGTGTCCGCCTTCTGGTTTTGTTTGTTTGAATCCACTCGTATCCAAAATTTGTAATATGATGTAAATAGCAATGTTCAGATTAAAAAATAAATCACTTCATCTTTTAAATATATATTTTGGTCACAGAACTTGACATGAACTTCAGAGTTAATAACATAGAGATTCCAGTATTTTTTTTTAAATAGAATTTAATAAAAAGTTTATGTATGACTATGAAAAGGTGATTCCCTTGTAAGTACCACATTAAAACTTGCAACCAAAATCACAAACTGATGACCTTTTTAGTCACATGAAAATAAGAAAGTCAGCAAACTGTGGAGCTGAAGTAGATGTTAAAAGAAAGAACGCCTGTACAGTTAATCTTCTACTTCAATTTTCCAACATTTGATAGGGTTCCCCTATCTCGCTTCCTGTACCTTTCAGTGAACACAGAGGAAGAACAGACGATGCATTACATGCAAGGTTTATGTCCTGCTGATGGAAGACTCTCTCTACACTGAGCTCAAGTGTCATATCCTCCATACTCTCTCCATCTGTCTGGCCCCTTACTTAGCTTCTCTCAGGGAGTATCAGAGAGTACAGGTTTTAACTGGTGTCATGCTGACTTCCATTAAACATTTTATTGTCCCGAATAAACCCAAAATTTGGATACCTATAAATGTCTCCCCGGTTCATGTACCTTATTAAAGAAGCAAGTCTAGATTGCAAAAGCAGCCCTAGTTTAGTCTTAGCCAATATTTGAGGGGTATTTGCTTTTAGCTGGCCTCATTTCTAGACAGAGATTTTACAGAATCTGTACTCAGTAGCCATTCAGTGTGACCTTTTTAAAACTGCATGGGTCTTATTCACTGGTGACTAGAGTGATTTGCATTGTTGGACGATACATCATAGTGAAAGGTTTGTCACTTTTTCAGCTTAATGTGATATTGGGCTGTGTGTATTAAAGAGTAGAAGGAGAGGAGGGAAACAGTGATATCTAATAGATCTATGGACTCTTTGTCACGCTGAAACAGAATCAGTAAAACTTGCTAAAGAAGGAAGTAATATTTCAGCGAATGTTAATGCACATGTGGTGATGTGTTTGCGAGTTCTGCCTGTGCCACACTCTGCTGTGTGTGTTTATGTCTGTCACTGGATTGTATAGGAATGTGTGTGTGTGTGTGTGTTTGTGTGCCCGTGTGGGCGTTATTGCCAAGGCTAGTGCGAAGCGGAGCACAGCTTAATATCTATGTTTGACATAGAGGCCCATTAATAAGGGCCTGATCCGAGCTTGGTGACAGGACTGCTGACAGAGGAGGATCATGGGGAAGAATCATGCCCTGCTGAGGGAGCCTGGGCTGCAGGTAGGCCCATTCTGCCTTCCCCAGGTGTCATTACGGATGCTGGGTAGGGAGCATAGGAGGAAGGGCCACTACTGACATCTACATTAATCACCCCTCCACACATCAAACCCCCCACCCCACCATCCTCTGCACACCACCTCCTCCCACCTCCAGCTCCTAATCATCCCCACGCAGAGACCCAAACCCAGTAAGGGGATACTCAGCCATGAAAGATATCCAGCTAAGAGCTCCCCAAATACCACTCTGATCTGATCATGAGTGATGTTGCTACCTGAACCTCTGACCTGGCGCACAATTAAAAACACTTTTCTTTTTCTCCCTCGGACACGCTGGAGAAGCACTTCTGATGAAACTACACACTTTGTCACTGTCTGCATGTGATTCATAGTTTGCATTTGGATTACGCCACAGTTACATGCAATTAAAGTGTTGCAAATACCTCTGCTGGAACATGTAGCCTACAAACCCCCAGAGTCCGCAGATGCTGTTGTACACACTCCTGATCATCTCGTAGATATCACTCGGTCCACTTGGGGACCCGCTATTGATTCTCAGCCATGCTTTTATCTGCAGAAAACAACCACACTGTAGCACTTTGTGTTCGCAGCGCTTTAGTATAACCTGAGCCTCATCATGGACAATTCTTAGTGAGAAAAAAACTGCAATAATTAAAGGGTGGAGCATTTCATATGTAGGCTGATCATGTCAGTTGTTGTATTGATTTGCAAACTAATATTTTGAATACTTATATTTGCCATAAAAGTAAGTGGACTTGACCAATTAATTCCATGTCATTTGACAAGTAGACGAGGATGGATGAATGTAGGTCAACCGTCCCAATGAATGGCTCCACCCATGGATCCGTCAATGAGCAGATGTTCTGGGGACATTAATGGGTAATTATCTGATTGATTATTAGTTTTGATTTAATTAAAAACACATAATTGCACACAAAAACATGACAGAAATTAGTTTAGGTCAAAACAAATGATTCATTTCAGCATCTGGTGGTAAATTCATATATATGTTGTCTCTTTGTGGAAAATAAGGTGCACTTGCATGCTTTTAATATATTGGAGTCCTGCGTTTTTAATGCACTCGTTCCAAACCGCTGCTCCTGATTTGCTTTCCCCCCAGTGACGTAAGCCTCATTTGTTTGTGGTTACACCTCATCTGCAAGCTTTCAGTTTTTGAAATGAAAGAACTAATCAACCCAAGCAAACCTTGTTTGTCAGTAATATTATAAATGTCACCCTAATGAAAGATTTGTAATGTACTTCCAGCAGTGGAATGAAGCATAAGCTTGTATCCTGGTGTCCGTGAGTTATCAGTCCGTTGCGTATGCCCCCCAAACTCATTTTTATGTAACATGCCTTGTCCTGAGTAAACACAGCCTCCAGTTTAATTAAAATAAATCCACTTTGAGCTGATATTTAGAAAGCCACAAAATATCACTGCTTGTGCTACAGATAAAGTGATTGAGAGTGGGGAATAAAAGGCTGGGCTTGGGGGAGAATTACACTCTACTTACTTTTCCATCAATGAAGCCATACACTCCATTGTTTATGTTTGAAGTGGGCTTTTCTTTTTCGTAAATGACCTTTCTCCAGTTCCCTTTTTTCTCCCTCTCCTCTCTTTTATTTGCCTTCAACCCTCAGCAACACTGATGACACAATAAATTTCTGTTTGCCTCTTTGTGTGTCTGTTTGTGGCTGCATGCATTTGCTAGAATCTAGGACACTGGAGAGACACTGAGAAGACAGCATTTGCATGCAGCTCACAAACATATTAAAATATGAAGACAAATCACTGTGTCTGGCCAGCTGACAATGCTCCCTGCAACGAGAGCCAGCTAGCAAACTTACAGCATGTCGCAGTTCCCCGTAAGGCCTTTACAGGGCAAGCTTCGACATGTAGCTCAACAAACAAACAGAAGAAAAAAGTGGCCGTGAGCAGTCAAAGCTATCATTAAAGGCGGTGGAAGTGTTTCCTTCTGCCACAGCTATTCGATCATGTGCCTTAGCCTGTATGTTGTTTTTAGTGGGAGAGCAGGGCTTTCAAACACATCTTGGGGGCACATATGTTGGGCTTTGTTGTATGGCTGACTTTGATGTAAATCACAAAATGAGAAATCCAAGCCTTTCAGCCCACACTTCTGCTAATGTTGCGTCCATTCAGAGGAGAAACAAAGCACCAACTTGTTAGATTGTGCGTTCCATCTTTTTACACTGGCGTGCCCAGAGCTGTATTCTTTAATTTGCAAGCATGCTTATTTATTGCTTTGTGCCATTTTTGCTTTCTGAAAGTCGTTTGAATTACACAATATACTGACTGGGGAAATGAAATGATAATACTTTGGTACAAATTTTGGAAAACAGTTTGTCAGCGTAATCATAACTTTTTGATGTAAAACAGTGCATTCGGCTTGTTATTTCCTAACATAGAAGATTTGAGGTTTATTGTACATTGCGTGCTGAAATTGCCCCTTAGGTGTGGCATTTATCAAATCATGTGAATTCATCTACTTGATATAAGACAGCAATGCACGCAGTCTCCAAGTTTTCTTATATCCGTCACACTCCTGTTGGGTCTCCATATGCTGTACCATGGCTGTATACGGCTTCGTAGGCCGGTATTAAAAAAAAGAGAGCATGGTAACAAGAAGGTAGCCATAGCTGACACCAGTAGGGGGAGCTCACAGTTCATAGCTCCCCCGTAATAAACCCTGTACGGAAACATGCAGAAGGCTGCTGCGCGGTAGTTCAGACCACATACACGAACCTCCCCTCTATCTCTGACCATCAGCACATCTCTGGTCCTCCTTGTTGTTTCCAATCATGATTTGGCCATGATTAAAATTGGACTGCAATAATGTTGTTCTCTGCATTCCGTGTGTGCGTCTGCATATCTCGCCCTTAAAAAGACATTTGTGTATTTATTTGTTGGTATGCAGAGCTGCTCCTCTCCTCATCCTGGGGCAGGGCCTCGGTCAATCAGTCATTGATTTCTGACAAAGATCATATTTACAATTCTGCTTCAGTATCTCAATGGATTAATATCCTCATGCTATTCAGCTTATAATTTCCCAGCAAGTGTAATTTGCCTGCGTTCAAATATGGAATATATTGATTAGCAGCTTTATCATATGATGAATGAATTTCATTCATAAAATAACGTGATTCTTATGTTATCCTGTTTTCGTTTTCCACCCTTTTACCGCTGTTGCCTGTGCAGATGTAGTTGTTGGCCCCACTAGGAAATGTTTCAGTAAATAAGATGCTTAAACTCCTTGATGTCTTCAGATAACATTGTTCTCCAACATCCAGCCCTGTGGTGAACAATGACTGCACTTGAGGCTGTAAACGTATAAAAAGTTAAACTCCTAATGTGTAAACATTCAAATATGTGTAAAGTGGTTTTATGGCTTTATTATCCTCCCTCTTTCTCTCTCTCTGCTTGAAATGCTTATCTTGATTATCACAACTTAAGAGAGATTCGGGCTGACATCCAAACTCTCCTCGTTCTCAAACCACTAGGCTGCTCTCTCTTCGTCTCGCTCCTGATTTCGCGAACCGATCCTTGTTTTGTGCGAGTGCGTCGAGCTTCAGTGTGGTGGGCTGCGGGCTGTGCGCAGAGACCGTGCGCTCCTAGCGGCCGCGCTGTTGAAACCCAAAGGCAGAAAGAGAGGAGGATGTTGAACTGTAGAATGACTGTACATTTACAGCGCTGAGCACATGGGTCTTTCGGGAGCTGCTTCTCGCTACAATAACACAACTTTCTGGAAATGCATGATAGCTGAAGTTTGGTTTGCTGCCGAGTCGTCTCTCCAACTATGGAGACGTCGCTGAAGATTTGAAAGGTGCCAGAGACGCGTCTCAAGGACCCGATAACGAGCGGAGAAGTATAGATACTATGCTGTGTTTTCCAGTGTGGACTTAAATTACCTTTCTTTCAGACTCTGTTCGTTACAGCGTGTACAGTAGGTCATCTTGTCAAACAGCAGAGACTGCAGAGGAACTCACGGGGCAAGCAGGGATAATATCCAAAGACCGAGAGTTTGGATTCAAGGTTCGCTGTGTATTTACATCCCGCTCTGCTCCGGGTAAACTACTACTTTAAATGGATCCTCTCTGTTTCTGGACCTTAACACTGGCTTTTGTCAGTAAATAGGGCCCATCCATAACTCCTAGAAACACGGAATTGACTTGATTGTCATTTTGGACATCTTTCTTTCTGTAGTGAAATCGAGGATTTACGCGCCCGCCGTGGATGGTTAATATGCTAGTATGGGTCCGCTAGCGTTCATCCTTGTCAGTGGACTACTGTATTTTCAAGTTGATGGTAAGTTACTAAACGCGTTGTTGTGTAAAACTCCTTAAATATATTATAATGTTCTGTTCTTCCCTGACTCCGCAAGTCCCTGCCGTGCAACACCCAGTTTAAAGCCAATTTTGTTTCTCATTTATTTTACAGTTTAATTATTATAATAATAATAAGTCGCCATCAGCATTGGCTTTTGGGTGATAACATGACGAGCTTGTGGAGTTTTTATTTAAATGAATTTACATCTCCTCAGTGCTTATTTTTCATTTTCTTCTCTTTTTTCATCCACTAAAGTCGAAGCAAAAAAAACGAAGAAATGCTTAAAACCAACAAAAAAGCTCCTCCCAAGAGGCTAAAATCGGAGCAAAGATTAGGTGTATTTTCTTTTTATATGCAACAGATGAGAAAAAGCTGTTCAATATAATATAGAACCATAGCTCATACCATGACAGAACACTTTAAATGTGTTTTGAAACACTTCTGACTGTGACACAGGTTTTAGAGAAAGCTGAATATAAATGATTTCCAGGTTCTGTCACAGCGGCTACAGGTATTTCCATTGCAGAGGTGAGAGAGACCCTTTTGGAAAAGGGAAATAAAGAACGTATCAAACATATGAGATTCGATGTGGTATAAATGGAAGTAGTGCTGTATAAAACAGACAGTAGCCTAGTTCTGCTCTGTAAATTTGGGGGTCATTGGCCTGCTTCTTATATATGCTATGATTGTACAATACTCAGTGTCTGCACTCTGCACTACATGGCGTGGTTTCTGTGCTTTAGGTTTTCAGAGCTGTGGTTGTGCATTGTGGTGTAAGCTGACCTAAACCAAATCTGGAACAGTGCCACAGTTTATTATTTCCATTTGTTTGATTAATGTTTAATGATGATGTGGATTACAGACAAGATTGATTCATTTCTGCAGCCAAAAGCTCCTGCCCTCTTGATCCAGTCTACCACTGAGTGCCCAGTCAGCATCTTTATATTACATGCTTCTCAGGATTCTCTGGCCTACAAGGGAACTAGTTTAATAGAGGAATTAAAACAGCTTCAGCTAGAGAGTTAATGTAATGACTCACAGCAATCATCAAAATAGGACAGCTTAGGTGACGGAAATCGTGATTGGAATGGGTCCAACCTGTGACTGGCGAAACGATAATCGGTATTAAGATGTATTACCTTCAAATTCCGTGGTCTGCTTTCATTTTAGTGCTTCTTTTGAAAAGGACACACCTTTTTTTCAGTCGTCTTGCACACTGTCTGCACATACAATCAGAGGCTTATAATCAAAGAATGAGAAAAGAATACTTCTGACAAGTCTCGTGCTGGGTCATTATATTATCATACGTGAGTGATGATTCACACATATGTTTGTATTGCATTGTTTGCTCAGCTTATCCATATGTGAACCAGTTTTTTTTGTTGCCCCTGAATGCAAGAGTCTGTAAGGTCCCATTTTTTCTTTTCTTTTGCCTGTCAACCCACGCTTTTGTTCCTCACAGCTGCAAGTTTTGGTTCTGAAGCGTCTTAGTTCAGTGTCCACGTTTAGTAGTTTGCAAATCAAGTCTCCTTTCTTCTGGGAATTGAATTTTTTTTCCCTTTGGCCTTTTTTGGTGTTTTTTACTCTGTTCAGCCACTGGTTGCTAAGCAGTAGCTGATGACATTGCTAGCTGGACAGAGAGAGAGAGAGCACATCTCCCAGGGAGCAGTGGATCTTCCCAATCATTTGCCTGTCACCCTCCTCCCCCCTCTGTCTTGCTCTCCTATTCCATCCCAGCAGAACTCACCCATCACCCAGCCTTTTAAGAGGTAATCTTAGGGTCCATGGAGAGGGAGGAGCTTCCACTAAGAGTCCACTTGGGCAGACAAAAAGGCCTGGAGTTGCATTCACTGGGCTGCATAGCCAACAAAGCCAAGACTTGTGAATGGCGTCAGTCACTGTTTAGTGTGCTGTGATTAATACTGCTAGTGTGCAGGAGAGGACTGATACTGGGAGGGAATAGGTGGAGAAAGTGGATGTGTGTTGGCTGTTGTTGGCCAGAGTTGGAAGACATTTAGTGACCCGAGACAAGTTGTGCATCTGAAAACAGTTTTACCACAGTGTGTGGGGTTTTTTTGTATGAAAAGGCCCACTGCAGTAGGATATACTTTCTGGAATACACATGTCTGCAGCTGTTTTTGTTATCTTACAAACTCTGCTGTGCTGCTTTTGAAGCTGGTTTAGAACATGCTTTGCATAGTGGACATGCACTCCTGACCCTTTGCTATTTTGAGATCTCCTGCATGCCTGTGTCTGATGTAGGAGCTGCTGACATCACATTCATCCTGGGTGATACACCAAGAGGTGCTGAAATAAGGACCAACTTAAATATGTCAAGGAGGCTGTTTAGATGGCCGCTTGGGGATGGGGTCGTTTCTGTGGATAGTGTGTAGTTTTTGATTCACCAGCGGGGTTGGGGCTTCACTAACGCTGAGTCAAGAGAAACTCAAACCAGGAGAGCGCGCGTGCGCGTGTGTTATGGAAAGGAGGAGGGACAGAATGGGTGCAATCAAATCTAAAAACTGAGAGAAGAGTGGTTTAACAATACAATCTTTTAAATATAAATTGCAAGGCTGATGCTTTATTACCGAAGAACACTGCAAACTAACAACTCTGTTGATGGTTATGATTAAATGAGAGAGGTTTATAGTGCTGGCCTATAATGGAAAGTAAGCCCAGATTAAAATAGTCTAGGTGAATGATGAGGCAGGCTGAGGTCATTGTGTAAGAGCCATTGCGATTCGTGCCCCAAATGTGATTGTTCTGCTCGAGCTGGCAGTGTTTAGGCAGTGTTATTGTAATTGCGGTTCATTTGCTGGAATGGGGTTGCTGTAATGGTGAACCTTCATCTCAAATGTACAGGAAAGTCCCCTCTCTACTGTATCCCATAGTCTCATCACTGTCAAGGAAGTCGCCTTGCTCTTCGCCATGAAGCGCTACTGTTTATTCTCTGATTAACATCAAAAATGAGTTAAGACAACAAGACTGAAGCTGGTAATCATAATACAAAGTGACCGAATAGGGAACGAGGAAATGGGATGCGGTGAGCACTTGTCCAGTAAAAATCAGCTTCCTGATCCTTTTGTGCCATTTAAGTGATAAGTGTTACTTGGCCGGTAACGTTGTCATGTCATCTCCTATGATGTTTTAACAGCCAAGTCTGGCTGCTCAGTGGTTCGTGTTTCAACAGCGATCACTTCACACATTCAAGACGTGATAGAGTAAAGTTTGAGCTCTCCATAATTCTTTTAAATCACAAAAATAATGCCATGTGATCACTGAGATATAAGAGGATTCACAGCTGTTTTAAATTCTTGAAACACGATAGGTAGTGTCTTTGCATTTTCATGGTGCAGATGTGGGAGAGAAAATGTCAGCTTCAGACAATGCACATGGCTGGTTTTCCTCTAAGACCAGCAAAATGGAGGGAAGGTAATGCCACTTTTCCCTGTTTTACCTCCGCTTTATTAAGCCCCAGTCAAGCATACCCCTGACATTTACAGAGCGGAATTGCACAGAGAAAAAGACAAAATAACTGAGAGATTACAACAGGACCAAGTAGAGGTTTAACACTGTTAGGTAGACAGCTAGTGTCTTTCCTCCCACAATATATATATTTTCAGATCTTCCCACAGTCTTGCTCTTCCCCTGTATCTCACGTACACACATACTGTCATTGCTCAGGTATCCCATCAGTGGCAGTGTCAATGAGGGTGGAATTCAAACAATGAGGAGTTTATTGTACACCTGTGATAGGAGCATAAAGTGGGAGTGTGTTTAGGTTGGGGTGGGGGAGGAGTGATATGATGACTAGAGATGACTAAAGCAGGTAAAACAAGTGGTAAGGGCCTTCACCTGTCTCACACACCTGTACTTATAGAATACACACCTGTGCTTACCGCCTGGGCCCCAGAGCACAGATATAAGCCTCAGTCTGTTCTGTCATCGTCTTTGTTTCGCAAACAGCAGATTAAAAGTTGTAAGGGGGCCAGCAGTAAATAAAGGTGCCGTTATATAAATCAGGATGTGCAGGATGTGTTACTCATTTACACTGTGGAGTTGATGAGCAGTCCTATCAGGAAAAATGTAACTGTCGTAAGAGCACGGCAAAACAACATGACATAAGGACTGAGTATAACAGAAGCCGGTAGTGATGTGAACATGGAAGGGACTCAGTGTTTGTCTTATCTGTGTTTTCATGTTCCAAGCTGCACTGAAATGTTGTTTGGGGAAAGCATTTATTTACTCTGTGTCCCGTTGCCCTCACCCTGCCCTCTGTTTGGCTGTCTCGCAGCAACCTTCAGATAGGAGGAAGGGATGTCAAGGTTGAGTGACTCATGGAAGTACATGGAACTGTATAATCCATGCTTTTAGGATAAAGCCCCCCTACACAAACACAGATACACAAATCCACCATAAACTTACAGACCATACAGATCTATACTGGCAAACATAAAGTGATTGCAGGAGGATAAAGCAAGAAGAAATAATGCACAATTAAAACATTGGGGGGATGTATGTGTTTTTAATTTTCGACGTTTTAAGCCAAAAAACAAAACATACTCTCTTGTTCTTCATTGTTAAGACTTTGTGTGACAGTTGTACCTGAGCTGAGTATCTCACCAGTGTTTTAAAGATGAGGTCAGGTCTGGTGATAAAAATGCATGAGCTGTCTCGCAGTGCAAGACATATGAAGATGGACAGCCAGAGTACGACACTCAAGCACACATCCATCACGCGCAGCAGTAGTCCAGCACAGCTGTAATGCTGCTCAGAGTGGTGGAGCCACTGAATAAGTGTCTTGTTCCACCGTCTTCATCTCCTGCTCGGTCTATGGATCACCTAGCCATGACAGCTATCCAGCTTTTCTTACCTGAAGCTAACTGGAGGATAAAAACCTTTAGAAATACAAAGACTCCAGACTATAGACCATCACCTCATTAGAGTAGTGTTTCAGAGCAGAGGCTATCACTTTGATGATGCACAAATGAAAAATGCACGCATCTCTCTCTGTCAGTACTGTAGGAACCTGTTCTTGCCGTGTCCTTGCTGGGAAAAGAAAAAAAATGGCACCCCACTGCTTTGTAAACCTAGTCACCGTGACCCGGGGCGAGTTGATTTACTGTATATAATGACTCCTGGTGAGACTGGCTTTGTGGTTGAAGTTTCAGTGTGGAACGTGGCATCAGCCAAGTGTCACAACCGTTTCGGTGAAGAGGACAAAAGCCCTAATCACATCCTTGAACATTTGAACTCTCCACTTTCACTTCCAGGATGGTGGTGATTTTTTTTTCTGCATAGCTGCTCCCGGGCATTTGTCACTGAGAGGCTATGCAACACAGAGCCAGCTCCAGAATTATGAACTGCTGTAGGAGTGTGCGGGTAAATGTGTTTTGGAAACACTATTAATAACCATCAAAGTCTTGTTTTGTGTTAGCGTGGATACATGGGCCTCAATAAACTGAATGAGTCCTCTTCCACTTACTGCTGGCACCCTTGACCCTGTATCCCAAAGCAAGACCACACTAAATGTCTTGTGGTATAAAAATTTAATAAATCTTATTCTGACTTGCTTGGCTGCACCTTAAAAAAGGAAGTATCAGAGCCGGTGCTTTGCTTTCTGAGTTTATCGGTTGGATGGTGTGGTTATAGCTCTTATTTTTCATGTTTCCATCTGGAGTTAAGCTTATCTAAGGACCACTGGGGTGCTTGACATGCAGGGAGGACCAATGAGTTTTTATATTTCCTTGCTTTTTTTACAACTTGGGTAAGAAATCCTCTTAAAAAGATTTTGGGTTTGACCTCTGTCCTGTGAAATAATATCATTCGTTTTGAGAAAATACTTATTTTTTGTTTGTGCGCTTACATAGGAGGCTCAGGTTAGTTATTTACCTTCTGACTACCTGATGTCTCTGTGTGACATACATATGCTCATCCTGAAGAGGACTCAGCTGAATGAAATGCTTGTGGTTAGATAGCAGAGAGACACCGTTTCTGAACACATCACATGCCTGGTTTTGACTTTTCTATTTAGTCTCTTTTTTTTGTTTTCTCCTAAAAAACTCCACAGCTAAATTTAAGTTAAATTAAGGTTTCTATTATTTGAATAGCTTATTATTTTGAGTGCTTTATGAAAAGTGTGTCAGTATCTCCCAGCCTAACTGTAGGCAGCTAAATAAGTCTATTTAGGATTAGTCAGTCCACTTACTGCAAAGTCACACAGTCACAGCTCAACACCATGTGTCACCTACACCCTTCTCTATCCCCCTCCACATTTGATCAAAATCTATATTTTTTAATTTCTGTTAACACCTGAAAGTGATTTTGAGTCAGCTGTCTTTACAATTACACGCACTCTGCACACACGATATACCATGAAAAGATAGATCTAAACACTGCTGCTTTCTTATCTAATTTGTAGAACATTTACAGAGATTAAAATGACCAAAGAAAATTGGACTCTATTACGATTGCTTATTACTGATGATCATTGCATGACTGGAGCAAGTGAACATTACCTTAACTGTAAGGGATTCTTTGTAGTGGAATAGGAAGGGGAGACTGGGCTGGAATTGAAATCGTTGAGTTTCCAAGCACACAACTTTAATATCAAGGTTACTGTCATGGTGCAAAGCAAAGGCCAACAGTCAAATGCTAGAGCAGAGGCTCTTCAAAAGGATCTGCAGGAAAAAAGAGAGGTTTGAAAAAGGTGGGGTGGCGCAGTGAGCTACACGCTTCACTGGCCCAGGAATCGGAAATCATTTAATCTGCATCACGCAGTTTAGTATCCCTACCAGTGGCCTGACAGCCCCACAGAACTAGCACTGTACTCCTTGTACTAATCAGTCCATACAAAGAGAGGAAGCAGCACGCTTGTCAACACTTTTCCCTTTACAATAAAGCAGTCTTAACTGTTTTTACGTTATCCTGCTCTTCCTCCTTTAGTATCTTGTTGCAAGTCAGCGATCTCCGCTCTTTTGAGACGAGGCAAGTGCTGAAAAGTGATAACATCGCCTTTTCTGTGCATGGATACTCATAGTAGGGTGGAGAGTAAGAATGGGGGGAAAACAAGGTTGAAACTCCTTGAAATACAAGCAATGTGAATCAGCCCTTTGCAGTAAAATCAGATATTCTGTTTCCCACAGTTATCTATTTATATATTCCATTTGCATGGGGGAGAGAGTAAATACATGGATGCAAAGTCAATTTGACCCCACCTCGACATTGCCTGAAATACACTCAGAATGGAATTCTATCTGATATTTGTTAGAGGCAAGCATGGATGCATTGAGGGGTTGGAAGCAGCTCATAGAATTACCCCTGTGTTTGCTTTCAAAGTATGGATCCTAGCAGGAGAAGAGAGGAGCAGTATGCGGAGCACTGAGGTGGAACAGACTCCATCATGTGAGCCAGTTACCTAGTTGAAACCCCTCCCTCTCTTGAAACAGAAGATGAAGCGGAGGAATCTGCTCTGCACCTGTGAACACTCTTCATTTCACTCTGTGTGTCTTCAGTTTGAGGATTCTGCTGTATCGAGTGGCTGGCCGGATGCGCTGGACTGGGCTGGGCTCCAGCAGATACAGCAGGATGTCTCCAGTGACACCTCACTGAGATGGGCTGTTTGTCTGGTATTGGAGTATACTGGCGCTCATGCGCTGTGACGCCACTGACAGCTTGGCATAAAGAAGATGAATTTCGGGTGCAGAACGGGCTGCTTGGAAGTGTCACGGCAGGGCCGGTGCTGAGGCGTAGAGGGCCAGTAACATCCGTCTTTCACCATCACCAGTTTCCCCCTGCTGCTTTATCGTATTTCCCCTTTGATGACATGACGGATATGACTCAGTCACCCTCACAGTGAGGACAGCATGTAACAGGACAGGGAGCAAGTGAAATGGACAGAGGGATATGGGGAGGTAGAGGCGGAGATGCATAGAGAGAAGGAGATCGAGTGGGAGGTTGAAGAGAAGTGGAGAGAGTTGGGAGAAGTGGGAGGCAGAGGGAGGGTATACTTCAGATTGGACAACATGGATCTAATGCATAATTCATTCACTCTGAAAATTCTTTGAGGTTTTCTTTTTTTTTTTTGGACAATTTTATATTCACTCAGTCCACTGGGTTTCAGCACTTTCTGCCCGAAATACCTCTGCCTTTTCCACATTATAATATTACTGCATTCCTGGCCCGGACCTTGGTTTTTTCTGTTTGATGTTTTATGGCGCTTTGGTGACCAAAACTTTTTGCCTTGGTCTGGGGTTGCCATTGGTTACCTCTGATCAGCATGCATCTGTTGGTAGAATAATTAATATCTCTTTGGGGAGCCTTTCCTTCAGTGCTCTTCCTGTGACTGGTGTGTGTATTGATTTGGTTGGTGGGAGAATTTCTCCTGGGAGCTAATAAAAATAATTACAAAAAGATCATCAAAGGCCTGGCCTTCTGTTGCACACATGAATAAATATGCGACAAAGATAACAGAAAAGACCAGTTCTAGGTGTGTGGTCAGTGGTAATGCAGGAGAATGAGTTGTAGTTAAGCAGCTTTTTATCTCGGATTTAAAGGACAAATGTTACCCATCTTATCTTGTTTAACCTATATGTTTTGCAGTTATATTTCAATGCTAACGTCACATATTGGTTGAAACACTATAGCGGGAGAAAAGCGGGTGCTCAAATACTGCACATTTCTTGGATAACAGCACAGCGAAATTGCATCCATTTCAGTGAAGCTGACATAAGTAGACGGGAAGAAAAAAGGCAGAAAAGAATCAGCTTCTGGTTCAGTAATCCCTCTCTGATTTCATTCCCTGTCTGTGTGCTTGTTTGTTTGTTCTGTGGTTCCTACTTTTTTCCAAAAGTGGATGACTGCACAGCAGTGGTGAAAAGTAATGGCGGTATTATTGCAGACAGGGGGAAACACAGCATTTTGATTGGAGCGTGTGCCCTGAGACCCAGTGAAGTGCACTCGCCTCAGCTCAGAGAGCACTTGATTGCACAGCACCAATGATCACATTAAAAGGGCAACAGAAAGCCCATTTACCGTAAAGAGAGTGGGAAAAGGGGCCCAATAGGAAGCTGAAAATTGACTTTCGCTCCTGTGAGGAGTTAGGTCTGATGGCTCAACAGTGGGAATGTATATAAAGTTTTTTAATTTGATATTTTTGGACAGTGCACATTCAGGGACATTCATGGAAGCCACATGAGGGCTGTAGTAGATACACTCGCTTAAGCTTGTGCAAATATTTTCTTTGCACTTTTCAAAGTGAAACTGCTCACAAGGTTTATGTGTTGAAGTTTTCCAGTATTGAGATTAATGGGTCATTTTCAAACCATATTCCACAGCATATGGATGTGCTTTTAACCTCTACACCTGACTCAGGAAGGACACTGACCAGTCACGTCTGGCCTTCTGTGCACCCAGCTTAGCTTTTTTTGGCAGTGAAAGGACAATTGTAGAGGCATCTGCTGTGTTCATTTCCACAGGAAAGAGGAGACCAGATGGAGACTCAAGGTTTAAGTGATTAGAAAGCAGTAGATTGGAATACAAATTGGATTCAAAGAAATTAGACTGATAGAAATCGAATAGAGTCACTGCAGTTTAGTCATGTCCATTGGCCTTAGCGGAAAGCCACTGCACGATTTGTGGATTATTGGGGAAGCAGATGCTCCAATGAGATAAGAATAAATGTGCGTTTGACACTGGATCTGAGGGAGAAGGGGGCCTACATGTCTGTCCTTTATCTTGCCCTCCATTTATCAATGTCACAGTGTTAATTACTGCTTAATCTATTAAGTCACTTATTGCCAGAATACAAACTTGCTCTTTGCCCTCACTGTGACAGGAAAATTGGCTGCTGGCTAGGTTATTGTTCCCTACTTTTGGTGAAAAAGATAGCAAGAAAAATACCTTAGATTTTTGTTCCAAACACCAGCTATACTTCTTCAGTTTTCCACATAATACCAATGAGATTAGATCATGGACTCTGGGGACAGAATATTACCTACCCCTCTACTACAGATCGCTGTCTGTGGCACCAGTTAGTGCAAGACACCAGGCCTGATCACTAATCAATGACAGGGAAATAGAGGGAATTAGCCCAAATTAGGAAGAAGAGAGAACAGACTGCCTCCTGTTCAGGGGTCAATATGTCCCTATCTGATCCCTGATTCCTGACATTTTGTGGACTAGTGCACATTTCCAGACTAAATCTGTGTGTTTTGTGTGTGTTTGTGTGCACATATGCACACAAATCCACCACACTTGGTCTTTGAAGTGGATTTTATGCTGACCAGCAGGTTTCTGCTGGCTCGTGTCCCTTTGCCTGTAGACTCATGAGGAGAAAAGACCTTGGTACAGCCTGTCCTGGTTTCCCCTGGGAGGTTGAAGTGTAACGGGTGGTGGGATGTGCAAAACCCAGCCAAACAAAGAGCTGAAACCACCGCTGTTATACTTGCATCCTGTGTTCAAATGACCCCTTACATAAGCACAAAGGCCTATGTGGTATACTGCACTTCTGTGCAGCAGGCATCATTCTATTACCCCACTGTACTGCCCCCAGGGAAGGGCACAATCATCAACTCTGCTCAATCACATGCACACCTGCAACAGCTCATTTTAAGACAAAGAGCTGAGCTCGTAACTTAAGGCAACACTGAGTGGTTAACATTTAGCTGTCAACTGAAGCAGAGTTATTGATGAGGTATTGAATGGTTCAAAAGAAAAAAGGGTTGTTGGAAAACTGTGCCTCATTCCCCATTCCCTTTGCTGTGTCTTTGATTGCTGGATCAGACTGTTTGATTGTTGCATGGTTCCCATGGCTTCCTTGATATAAGAGTGTGTGCGTGCGTTTGTGTGGCCTACAGCCTCTTATCACCATGGGTAAGACCTGGTCACAGACACACTGCGCACTCTGACTCGGGGAGCATTATCTTAACTGCCAGGCTCCAAAAGCTTACCCACTGTAAGCTCTAATGAAAAGGAGTGGGCCAAGGTTTTCAACCACAGGGGATTAGCATTTGACATTAGTCTGGACCCCAACATTCATATTCACATCACATGCCTGCTTTTTGCATAGTGAACTCCCACTTTTCCTGACTTTTTCTGAAAACCAAATATAGAGGGCAGATAAACAGCATAATGTGGGTCTATGTGTGTAATTCTAATGTAAGCTAACTGTATGCCTTCATTCACTGTTTGCCTGTAAGTTCCATTACTCTCAAGCTCTTGCATGGGCTGAGAAGAGCAGATAGAAATTTTTTTGACTAACCTGTTATGGTTATTAAAAGCTTTAATAGGCTTTTCTTACAAGCTTCCATCCCAAGTCAGATATATAAAGGCACTTACCTCTGCTATTTGGGTCCAGGCAGCAAGAAAAATAGCAAAAACAACTGCTTTTGTCACCTGGTTTTTGAACAATGTGAATCAAAATTGGGGGGGTTTAAATGTGGATACATGTAGCCAGATTAGCTGTTTTGGGTGGGTTTTTTGTATATACCTATTGCTGTTGAGTTGAATTGTAGCTTGATGGTTTTAGATGTCGCTTAGTGAGTAGTAACTGCATTTGTAAATTATGTATAGGCTGCCAAATCAACTCAGCAGAACACAGGGGATCGCAGTGGATATTGGATCATTACACAGAAAGTAGAAGTTCTGTTGTCCTTCTTTTCCAGTATATATTAACTTGAGTTTACTTTTTATTTGAAAAAGTGGATTACCAGAGTTTCTTTTCCTAGTTGTTACTATTTGTTTCTTTTTTATGGGATACTCAACATTGAATTATATATGTCCATCAATTTTCTTAATCGCTTTTCCAATCCAAGGTCACATGGGCACTGGAGCTTATCCCAGCTGTCAGGAGCAAGAGGCAGAATGCATTCTTGACAGGTCGCCAGTCAACATAAATGGCCAGAGCATGGAAGCAGACAATCATTCACGAGACATTCACACTTACAGACAAAATCCCCAGTTAACCTATTATGCATTTCTTTTGACTGTGGGAGGTAAAAGGCAGTAGGTACCCAGTGGGCACTGGGTAAAAACCCCACACATAAAGGCCACAGCTGACCAGTGGGTTCACCCTGGACCCCTTTGCTGAGAAACAACACTGTTTATATGTGCTTTCACTGTGCCACCTGTTTATATGTTTTTCTTCTTTAAGAGTAAAAGTTGTCAATTGATACCTTGGAGACCGCTTCAGAGCCACACCTCATAGCTTTTGCTCTGGGCAGAGGTCGGTCTTCCCGACCCAGACAACTTATTTATTGTGTTGCTATGAGTTGTGTTTATTAATTAAAACCCCATATTCCCACTATTTTTCTATTGTTTGTTATGAAAGAGGTTCTTAACTTTATAAAGCTTATATAATAACATCACTGAACATAAAACATCCTTTTTTTTCCTCAGGATCCCGTCTGCGCCAGGAGGACTCCCCACCCCGGATTGTGGAGCATCCCTCTGACCTGATCGTATCCAAAGGGGAGCCCGCCACTCTCAACTGTAAAGCAGAGGGGCGGCCAACCCCGACAGTGGAGTGGTACAAGGATGGAGAGCGGGTGGAAACAGACAAAGATGACCCACGTTCCCACCGTATGCTGCTTCCCACCGGCTCGCTTTTCTTCCTTCGCATCGTTCATGGACGGCGGAGCAAACCAGATGAGGGAGCCTATGTCTGCGTGGCCCGGAACTACCTGGGAGAAGCTGTGAGCCGCAATGCATCTTTGGAAGTAGCATGTAAGTCAAGAGTCTCTTCTCCTCTTTGCTGGAGTTCAAAATGATTCTGCTCACATTATGTAATTTATAAGGACAGATAAAGAGAAATCCTGATCTCACTGCTTACTGATGGAAAGACTGGATTTGCATTCAGCACATTCAGAATACATTTTTGATCTAATCAAGCGTTGAAACATCGTCTCTACTGTAGGTACTTAAAGTAAACAAGTCAACAATTTCTGGCACTATTTTTAGTTAATTTCATTTTTCTTCTCCATTTACAAACAATACTAATTTCCTGCTGGTCTAAAAGAGCCACTTAAACCCTATTACGACCTCACATTGTGGAATATTGGTCGGAGTTTTGGATAATGAGTTTTTTCTTCCATGCACTTGATAAATGTGATCCAAGCCCAAGGGATATATATTGATGTTGTGTGTATGGGTTGGAGTATGTACGTAAAGCTGCTGGGAGGCTTTATGATGGGAACATGATGGCATGGCTGACATGGCTCTCTCGCAGGTGAGTGGGGGTCGAATGACAAGCACAGTTTGTGATGGACATGTAGCACAGGCCTTCTGAAGTCTGTTGGTGAATGGTGACAGGCATAACCTGAGCTGTGTATCGAATTACCTTTGAAGATGAGCCTACCCCCCAGCAGTCTCAGGATGGGCTTCCTATACAGCCACTCCCAGGCACCTCAAAATGCCCATAAGGTGGAGGGGAAAGTCCCTATGTCCTTATGTTGTGGAAGAGGAGAATTCTTATCATGAAAGTGACAAACTTTAGACAGTCTCTCAAAATGTTGAGCTGGACTCCTTAGACAACATAAAACAAGCAAAAATTGGAAATCAAATGTTTTAGATTTATAGACAAAAGAGAGCAGGAACAACATCCTCTGCCTGTAATTGTATTTCTGAGGTGATGACAGTAAAATTCATAGTTAGTTTTTGATCCTTAGGAAATGGGTTGGAGGGGGTTGGTCTCTGCTTCTGATCCACTGCCCTGCCTTCCCGAGGGCCTTCCAGTGGCCCCCAGGTGCTAACTGTGTGACAGCAGCTTGATCTATCGATTGCTGTAAGAGGCCTCTCCCACTCTAAATGAAAATTCATGAAAAATTGATGAACCCTCTCGATTATTTTATTTTTTTCCTTCTAACACGGTTTCTTAGCCTTTCTTCTTCAGTATTCTCTCTCTCTCTCTCTTTCTCATGGTCTCGCTCTCTCTCTTTCTCATGTAATATGGACTGAGGAGCAGAGGGGGTTGAATAGAGGCATTGACTACTTGAATGGCTTAAAGGTGAAGGGTGAGGGGTCACTAGGGCAGGAGGGAAGAGCAGAGCTAGGTGAAGAAATATGTATAGCGCACATCTGATGGGTATTAACAGTGATGCCAGGTTTGAGAGTAGGGTTCAGCATACAAGCAACAAACAAGTGTACAGAACTGGACATGTTTGTGTAGCTCCATACACTATACAAGGTATAACAAAAGAATGGTGTAAAGTAATCTATACAATACACCATCATAAGACAACACTGCTGGCTAAAAAAACAAATACACTGAATTTTTCACTCAGTACTTTGAGGTCTTTACTTTTTAAATTACAGTGAAGACTTCTAATTGGAGTTTGGTTTATTTTAGCTCTGCTGTAAAAACCTTAACAAGGACCAATTATGAAAACGTGAAATAAGCTGAACACTTGAGTATTCATTATAATGACAGCATACTGGCCGGAGCCTGTATGAGGCATAGCAGTTTGAGAATGATGGCAATGGTGGCCTGACAAAGATGGAGTGTGGGTGCAGGAAAAGGCTCTGTTTGACAGTCATTCACTGTGCTACTTGATTACAGTGTGATGGTGCACAAATGTGACTTTCTGTTAAAGTAGGGTAATTTTGATTTAAATTATTTTAATAGTAGGAGATCAAAGCCCTCAGAGGCATGTTGAAGAAAATGGAAAAGGTGAGGAGAAGGAAAAAGATGTTTAAATATTCAGGTAATGTGTTATATGGAGACATTAATTATTTGTTTCAATTTTAATAATACTGTAGGTAATCCTGAGCATCTTGAGGAAGAATTTCCTGAAGCTGATTGGCAGCATTTCTTTCTGAGCTAATCAAGTATCTGGCTTAAGGTACCAAAATGGTCCGAAACAGTGCAGAGCTCCAGAGTCTTTTGCTATTGTACTTTTGTCATTTGTCTTTTAAATATAGACTATTTTTGGTCTTTTAAATGTGATTAGATGACCAAATAATTATGTTCCTTTCCAGTAAACTTTAGGTATTTGTTGACATCTACAAAGTGATGATTAGAAATTTAACCTCCATGATAAAAAAAAAAGGGCCCATTTTGCAGCGTATTTCCTCTGTGTGTTTCATTTTTACTGAGATAAGGGTATCATAGAGCCTGAAGAAGACGGAGGGGCACTTTGCGGCACGCTCCATGCCTGGTCTGTTTTGGGCCCTGGGCTTTCTCAGTTTTCTTTCACAGCCAGGTCTTCAGGGGACTGCGGGGGCAGAAGGGGGGGCGATGTGCTAAATCCCTCTGCATTCGCTTTACAGCAGTGATTAGCTTTATCAGGTCCTGACATCCGTCCAGTGATTGTAAAGCCAAAGCTAATCTCACAAGAAAAAGTCTTAAATCTATATCCATGTTGAACTGGATTTGTGTTTATGATATGTCTTGTAACCCCCCCAATCCTCCCCCATCCCCTGCCTCGATCTCCCCCTCCATTGTATTGAACGCACCTTTGCCCCCCTTCCATTCACGAGTGGTTGAACAGGACCCTGGTGAGATAATTGAATTGCAGTTCTGAAACAGATTGAACTCTGTGTCCACTGAACAGAGTGGCGCTGCTGCATGCCAGGCATCAAGCTGGGCCGGACTCACCACTCTCTCTTTTAGAGGAGGAAATGTGGAGTGAAGAGGCAAAGGGGGAAGAGCCCTCCAAGAGGTGCCAATGCATTATTAATGTGGGCCCGAGTGGGCAGGGGCACTTGTGCCTTTACTGGGCTTAGGTCTGCAACCTTGTCTCCTTTAAGTGTTGGATGTTGAGCACAAATAGATGGACAAGAACATGGACTGCTTTGTGTTATCTAGCTCCATGGTGCATGTGCAGAGTGTGGGGATAATGCCCAGACATCACTCTGCTGCATTTGGGAGAGATTTCATTATAGCTGTTGTTCACTGTCCTGTACTTCAGAAGATAAGAGAACTTGTAAATGTGTTGCCTAGAGGGTATCGGAGCAGCCTGCCTTGTAATCTTACTCCTCTTCAAAACTGACTCCAGGCCAGCAATATGGGATATACTGCATATAAGAGAATGTGCCCCTTTTCTCTTTTCAGGATAAACTAGGTCAATGAGCAGGTTCATAAATCATTGTGAAGCCTGTGTCAGAAATGCAAGCTGCAGCCATCGCTGCTGCATAAATTGCTAGCACTGCGAGTATCTGTGTATATGTAAGTGTGACAAGGCACACCTGGGGCAATAGGATTCCAAGGAAAACGTTAACTAGCCCAATCTTTTCAGGTGCTTGACGCAAACTACATCCACCTGAAACTAGCACATATCACTTTTAATTGAGTGCCAACTGTGATATAGGCCCTCTGACATGTCTACTTGTGTATTAACTGTATGTAATCGTCAGGGGAAAGGCACCACATATAAATGAAGACAAAAAAAATGAGTTTTAGATGTATACCTTTGCAGCTTTGTTCGGTTTTAACCTTTAAAAATGCAAATGACACTGAAATGAAACAGATGTCTTGGGTTGGTTCTAAATGCCGCTTGGAATGGGATTGGATGACTTTTAAAAAGGTCCTTTGATATCATCTAATGTACCACTTCTGCAATTAAGTGAATCGTTAGGTAGCAGTTGGTACTCGTACAACAAGGTAATTAGCAGGAAAATTGAGTTGGGAAAGGTGCGAGTGTTGAAGAGAGGAGGAGGGTTACCAAGCTGTTGCTGTTGTGTCCAGCATGAGGGGGGGAGCTAATAAAGGGATGGGCCAAAAGGAGCAAGCCAGGTGGGGAGTCAGGATGAGCTGCACTGCTGAGCTCATCTGGACTCATTATTCCAGTTCAGAAATGAGAAAACGGGGTGACAAGTGCACACAAACAACAGACACTCACGCACTTACACACGCGTGTTCACAAACACCTGCCCTCGTGCTTGTATAAACCCCGGTAGACTGAGGTTTAATCTGTGCGGGAATCCTTGAGAAATAATGAAGGGTAATGAAGAAAACAGCAACAGCGCAACCATTACAGCGCATTAATGATGCATGATATAGTTAGGAAATACAACACAGTCTCAGAAACTCTCATTTGTAAGTGTAATATCTAAGTGTTTTATTCATACCACACATCTTGACGTGTCTGTTTCTTTATGTTCTTAGATGTGTAAAACACAAATTTCCGGGTCCATCTAAAACAGTTGGTCTGGTTTTTCAATAACTTGCTCAATAAATAAAAGATCAGTTGCTCACACAGATAAAATAAACATAAATCTGCTGCTCACACCACACCAAAGTATTTTCTAGTTTATTACATTTTCATATAAAAAAAGTAAAAAATAATTTAAAAAACCTTCCTGCTGGAGCTCACTGTTGTCTGAGCTGAAACAAGCAGCGATGTGATGGAGGAAAAGCAAAAAGCATACATGCAGAAAAAGTGGGAATGTTGTCCTGTGATAAGAGGGATGGGGAGAGAGGGCAAGCGTGTGAAACATATCTTCTCCTGATAGTGTTAGAGAGGAAAAAATCCCTGATTAAATGTGTCAGCTGGAGTTTGCTGACCTCTGTAGAGATCTTCCTGTCTATTCATATGCACACACACACACACACACACACATATTCAAATGCACGGCTATAGTGTTTTCCAGCCATATACAGCGTCACGCAGCTTGATTGTATCACCTTTATCAGTCACAGATGGTCACAGTAAATGAGGAGCTCCTACAGATGCCTAACTCCTGTGCTAACTCCTGTGCCATGCTTGGAAAGAGGCCGGGCTGCAGAAATGGAACAGAAATTTGGAAAGTCTCACAGGAAGATAAATCATAGGGATACACTACGGTCACTAACATCCTCACTGTCTCTCTCTCATACACGCACACGTACACATCCTGAGACTGCACTTTTACTTTCCTCAGCGGGCTTTGTGTCCCAGCTCTGACCTCGCCAGCTCCACCTAGGGAAATAGATTACCTTTAGATGAAGCGACAGCAGTACTCTAGAAGGGAAATACGGTGCACATACATTGTGGCTGAATCACGACAACAGTAATGTAGAGGTGTGACAAAAGCTGCAGACAAAGATGGAAAATGTGGTGAGTAGGTGGCGAAGAGATCGAGTACTTAGATCCAAGTTTGGGATGACCTTTGACCATCTTTCTCAGCCCATTATCAGTCTTTTTGTCTCCTTTTCTTTCAAACTTCACCTCTCTACTTATACCATTATGTCACCTTTGAGTGTACAAACTGGATTAAGTAAGTGCGTGGCGCTCGGTCAAGGATGCCATGGCCCGTCACAGGAGGAGTGAGCCATCAAGCAAAGAGTGCTGAACCAGCCGCTTCTCACGCCCATTAGTGGCCAGCAAGATGAAGCACCAGTCGCACCAGGTTTTGTTGTGTTTCTTTTATATACCCCGCTCTCGCTTCTTCACACTCTCCCTCTTTCTCCCTTCATAGTGACACTTTTATTGATGGCCTCTCCGCTCTGACAATGCAGGTCTATTGCTTTGTCTCTTCTCCCTGCCTGCCTGTGTTTTGCCTCATCCTCTTTGCTCCACAATGTCTCTCATCACCCATGCTACATACCCCGGATGCTCACTCACCAGAAAAAAAAGTTAAAAAAGAACCTTTGCATTAACATAGAGTGTATAAATTTTACAAATCTGACAGCACTGTAGAAAGAGAGCCCTTTCAGACAGGTATCAGACAGTTTCACATGTAGACTGAGCTCTAAATTATTGAAACATGTCTGCAGGCTGATTATTGATTAACTTTAAAACACAGACTGGGTGACAAGATCTTGCTTTCTTCACTGTATTGGTCTTTGATTTCTGTTGTCATTTTTTTAAGTGATGGTTCAGGTTTATTTGAATTGTGTACATTTTGCAAATTGTTATATTTAGCATTAAAACAATAAACCCTTATCACCGTATTAATCTAGTCTTCAGTGTCTATCTGTTAATAACACATGAAGTTTCCAATTTTAAGTCTATTTTAATTTGTTGCACAGGTGTGCCATTTACCAGATTTGGATTAATATGTGTGACACCACTCTATTTTCTGGCAAGTGGGCGAAAGGACAAGTGAGTGATAATAATATTAATCAAAAATGTGACCCTGAGTTAAATCCCTGTAGACCACTGCATTTTGAGGGTGGCTTGCCATTGCGTCCAGCCGGGATTGGATCCTCTGACCCCTGAAAACCCCTTTGCCCTCTCCTATCCACCCCAGATCTCTGTCATACCATAATTCCTTAACCTAGCGCTCCCTTCCGATGAATATGTCCCTGTCGTAACTGACCTCCCCCACCCACCTTCCCTTCTCTCTAAGACCCTCTGAGGCTGCCAGAGATGGTAATCCATCATGCGGAGCCAGGGAGGAGGTGACAGGATGAAGGGCTGAAGTTCAGTCACTAGCTGTTGTGGGTTTGAATCAAATGTTACCGAAATTGATTCAGGCTCTGGTGTGTGAAGTGCCGTGTTTGTTCTGTGTTCAAGTTCCTGGTTCAAATGTCCATTATTCCTTATACTTTCCTACACACCCTTAAAAAACACATTTATTCACATGCATGCATGCCATCACCAAACGCTGCAGGGTGCACAATGCTCTTGTGAAAGGGTCAGGACTCAGCCAGGTCCATATTTCAGTGTGTGTATTTTGGGCTGCATATGTCACACTGCACACTGGTGTTCTGATGGATATGTCCTGTTAAATACTGTTGTGCACACAAAAGTACACAGGTACATTTACACAAGTACATAAGCAAACTTAAAAATGCTTAAGGTAAATGGCTTTTGTGGCTGTTTTTCTTGTTGTTCAAACATTAAGGACATTCCCTCCATAAAGTAGCCCTTGGGGAATGTAGGAGATGCAGCAGTTCAGCTTCATTACATTCTTAACTGAACTGTGGGAGAAAGAAGCGAACCGGGGAAGGAAGGAGGAGAAAACACATACTGCAAACTGACCATAAGAAGCACAGTATTCATAGTATATTGCTTTTCTAGCCTTGTGGTTTTTAGGGGGAAAAACAATCACCAGTGGAATATTCTTCATTATTAATTCATATGTTTATGCAGTTATTTGTTCTCTTTTTTGCACTGAGCTTTGTTTGCCCCTGCATCACGCTCGTTATTGAGGATCCGGATGTGTTATGACTGTGATTTTTTTTCCATGGCGTAGACAGATAATGTGTTTCACTTGGATTACGTTTGCTGTAAGGGACACCTAGAGCCCTCAACAGCTGCAGACCAGCGTTGAAACCTAATCATCCAGTCTCTGCTGTCTCCATCTCTTTCCTTCTCTTTCCCTCTCTCTGTGCTATCTTTCCCTTTTTCCACTCCCTCCCTCGCTCACTTCCTTTCCTGCTGTTTGAAACTGATACTATAAGTATTTTAGTCACTTTCAAAAGTGAGGGGAGACAAGATCAAATGTTTGAGAGGACTTTCTAAAACAGCTGTGGTTCCTTTCCACTTTGCAGCTTGGCCCCTACATGATTGTGCTGCTCCGTCCATTGCACGCCAGCAAAGGAAGTTACATAGATGCTGTGTGTGTTTTGAAGGTGACCTTGTGTGTTCCAGAGCTAATAGCTTCCCATTTTGATGTGGATTGGGTGCTAACTGCTGCCTGTGCCTGTTAGACTGCTCTGGGATCCGTCCCAGACTTGGCCAAGGTGCGGATGAGTCACAAAAATGTGATCCGTTCACTCAGCCACCAATGCACCACAGTAAGCTGCCCATCTACTCCAGTGAGAAATAAATGTCAAAGGTTTTGCGCTTCAGGGACAGACACTTCGTTTAACAGGGGAAAACTATCTTGCTCATTTATATGTAACGCAGTATGACCAGGTGCAGTGAAATGACATCACATGGTGAATGAGACTGGGAGCTGTGGTATGTGTGGCCACCTGCTTCTGCAGCTGCGAGGATGATTAGCAGCTAGCCAGGCTGATTATTAACCGGCCAGACACTGATCCAGCCAAACGGACAGACAGACAGACAGACCGGGACACTGACAGACGTTGCACATTGCCAGATATGAGCCTGCATATTTGCTGGCACGGTGGAGACCACTCACCAGACAGACTTGCCCAGACCACTTCAGTACTAGCATGGCCAAAGGCCAGCTGAATAGAAATCAGAACTCTCTATTCAAATGCTAAGCAGAATCTTATCTCAGTGCCTCTTGCTGCTGGCCCCTGTGCTCTACACTGTACAGGGCAAAGTTATTAGCGAACATGCAGGTGCCGAATGTGTTTGTCTCTGTTTCACTGCGTCTGTGTGTGTGTGTGTGTGTGTGTGTGTGTGTGTGTGTTCAAATGGTTGGACGGTTAGTTGTCTTTTCTTTTTGCTTCCTGATTTAGTAAAAAATGTGGAAAATAAATCATGTCATGTCATACTGGTGGTGTGTTTCGAATGAATCTTGTTAGTGTAACAGTCTAAATTTAATAATACCACACGCAACAGCACCCGCCACCCAGTAAGGATGAAATGAAGGCAGTGAATCATCTGAAGTGTTGCTATGATTGCAGGGATTTGTCTGGGATCTACCAAGATCCTCTTATTCCACAGGAAATGAAATCTAATGACACTAAGTGATCACCAAAGGGTGTGTGTCTAACTGATGAGCACGCTCATTTGACTCCACCGATCTTTAGAAGCCATTAGTGTTCTCCTGTTTCACGCACAAATTAGACCTCCACACACAAAGGCACACAGGAACAACGGTACATAGCTGTTTCTCATACACAAGGCAAGGTTTGTAAAGGCACATATGCACTAGCACACACATGCCTGTGCCCACACACTGTAACAGACTCCAAATTCCCCCTTTGTTGTCCAACTGGCACAGTCAACATTTGCCCATTTGAGCCCTAAATTGCACAGTAAGGGAAAAATGAACCCCAAGACACAGCGTTGTAATGGAGCTGAAAAGAACAGCTTAATTGGCCAACATAAGCCATGCCCAGGCATTAACTGTGAAATTTACATGTTAGCTGTGCTGCCATCTTTCTTTTAAAGGTCCCTGTGGTGTTTCTGAGCAACAGACACATGAATTGCAACTCTGACACTTCATGAATATCGATCTAGGCTTCTGTTGCTGTAGGGGCAGGCTATGGAAAACAATATTATTCAAAACATGCTGAGTGGGATACATCTGCAATTAGTCGGTTGATAATTTATGCAGCTAATGTGTTATTAGTTTAATTGCCTGTTTTTGGCAATTTACTTATCCCCCCTTACACAAAACTGCACAAAAAAAAAAATCCTAAATGGCAAAAATTAGCTCTGATTTAAAAATATCGTTCGCTTGTTGTTCTCATTTTTAAATTATAAAACATTAGTTTAAAAATGGGGCAAACTGCTCTTCTTATCAGGTTCTCTGACTCGAAGCAGAAGGGAGCTGTCCACATAATTTAGTTCCATTCATAGCAGTTAAGGGGTTGATAGGCCCGTTGTACCTTTGGGTCCAGATAGGCTGACCTTTGGCCAGGTCTGGATGTGACCTCCCATTGATTGACCATCATCTGACCTCATGGCTTGAAAACAGAGCTGCATTCAGGTCCATTTGGCAGTCTGGAGAGCATCTCTAGCATACACTGCTAATACAGTTATGCTAGTGTTATTGGGAGATGTATGAAAGGAGAAATAGCTCAAGAAGGCAGGGTTATTCCTGTGTCAGAGGAGGAAGAGCTCAGATAATTTAATTATAGATTAAGGGATATGAGGATCTGTCAGCTTTTTCATTCTTATAGTACGCCCTACTCAAGTTCTGTTATTAGTGGTATAATCTCAAAAGTAGAATTGTTATTACCAGCTCTATGGCTGACTGGGCTCATGTAGGTATTATGATGTTCTTTAGTAAGTTTTATTTACCCCACAAAGACATTTTGTGAAACGAAACCTAAACAAGTGATTTGCATTTGCTATGGGCTATACTGGATTTCGTTATCTTTCCCTCAGCATCTTGCAGCTCTTCAACCCACACCCCTCCTCCGGTTCTCCCTTATCCCTTAAATTGATGCTCACTCTGCTCTGAAGCCAAAATGCTGATCGCGTTCCCCTTCTTGCTATCACAAACCAAATAGCGACCTTGTGATTGACTGCTAACAAAATTAGCAGAACTTCTCATAAACCTTAATTAGTAATTTGACTCGATAAAGCATGCTGATGAAGGCAGGAGACAGCCATGTAATTGAGAAGAGAAAAAAAGAGGAGGGGTATACTGTATCATTCATGTATCACTCAATAGTGCCAAATGGGGTGTTGACTGTCATAAATGTTCTCAGACCCTAAATTTTCACCAATGTGCCACACCCCCCCCCACCTTACAAGAGCATCTCACCTCTTCTCACTGTTTCCATGTGCCAAGACACGACACCCTCAGTCGCCTATCTCTGTCTCTCTTTTCTCGCACGCAGCAGGGGGATGGTTGGCCCAAGAATGTGGCATCATTAACTTACTTGAGTGGCAGACGTTAGACGTGCAGAGGGCTGTCCTGTCCCACCCCCCTGCTGGGTGTCCCTCAACCCCCATCACTCCTTCCTGTCATCCTTCATTTCTGCATTTCTTGATTCCTCACCCCCCGAAAAAAAGCCATCCACAGATTTCGTAAACTTGGTGCTCCGTCAACCGTAGATGAGTGGACGCATTAAGCCATGCATTTATAATTTCAGCATGATGGGCGTGCCACATGATTATTTATGGGGTTTTTTAAAATACAATTTTAATACAATTTTGCTATATATGAATGTCAATTTTGATATTCCGCCTATTGTGACTAGCTGTTTTAAAGTGTGACAAGTCCACAATCCCTCAGTGTATGGAGTTTTTGTTGTTGCCACCAGTGCGGCACGTGCTGCTGAGCTCCTTGTGGCGCAATGCCCTGTGTCATTAATCACAAGGCCCATGCTGCCTGGAGCCCTGACAACTCACAACCTGGTGGCCTACCACCTCCCCTCATCTATACTGTGAAGGCTGCACCATTATCAGCTCACAGGATGAAGGTGCCACACTAATGACAGCTGTTGGTGGTAATATGAACCAGCCCCATTTTTCAATTGAAACTCCTCATTCATGTATCCCCCACCAGGCTTTTTGGTTTTCACTTGTCTCGGGTTCACAAGTTTTGAAGCACCAGGGCAAAGGTCAGTGGATTTTCCCTGTCACCACAGCAACTCTCAACACCATCAGATGTCAAGAGAGTTGGTCGACCATAACGGAGCCAGGCAGAGAGCGCTGCTCAGCCAGCCACTTCCTTCTGGAGAGCAGAGGAGGCAGGACAGAAGGGGAGAGAACATCTTTTGTTAAGCATACACTCTCCCTCTCTCTTGGCTTCAGTCAGGGGTGTTGGGGGTTGTCATAGATGGGTATTTAGGCTTTTATGGGTGGAGTGTTAAAGGCTTGTTGGGGTCCAAGTCAGGCTTGTACTGTGGGGTGTGGGGGCTCAGAGCAGTGCTGTGGTCTAGTTGTGTCATGACCATGAAGCTGAGCTGTCACTTGCGTCTAATTGGCTTAGATCAGCCCACGAGTGGCTCAAAGCTCACTGACCCACCCTCTGTCTTTCACTGTCTCCCTCTCGCTCTACTCTCTCATTAGCTATTTTCCTTCTGCCGACCCAAAACAATGGTCTCCACATGGTTCTTACCATCATTCTGCTTGGTCCAAAAGTTCTCTATTGTTCCAGAAGGCCTGGCACTTTCTGTGTGTCCAGTTATGTCTTATTATAAGGAAGAATCCTTGTGATGAGCAAGTTACTAGAATGATGGGGAACGATATAAAGGCTTGATCTAATCTTGATTTGAGACCTCATTGATCTGGAAGCTGGGGTCATCACAAGGTCAACATAAGGAATGATGATAATATTGTTCATCTTTAGGGAATAGGCCTATCATAGCACTTGTACATGCCATTAACTCTCAAATCTGTCCCAACAACAACTTATCTCTAACAGGTTCATCCTGAAAATACTACTGAGTATTCTGTCTGCCTTTCTGAAGCCTGTCAGAGTGGGGGTTCTTTCTTGGGTACTTGGATTTACTATGTGTTACAATGGTTCAGGCAATGACCCTGCGGTGTGCATCCCTGATGATGTTCTAATTGGATGGAGTGACCTTTCTACACTGTAATTTTGAAGCGTCCTTGGTCTTTGGGGGTGGAAACAGATTAAAAAGCAGCAGGAGCGGGATGATTGATGTGTGCTGTGGGTGGTATGGTTGTGGATGGACAGTGGCAGGTAGTGCGACAGTAACATATGAGTCCACAGCTGTTGAACGAGGGTGTCCAGACTGATACATGGGAGGTGGCTACACCCAGCCTGACTGATTGCTGCCTTTTGGTACATCAGCATTTTCTAATGGCCGCAAAGTCTACATCTTTGATTGAAGGTTGGTTGTTGTGTTTGCTTATTCGTCTGTGGTGTCTCATTTCATGCAGCACCTTTATAATTTTTAATGTGAGGGATTTTTTTGTACTTATTTTGAAGATCAACACGGTGAATAATATTCTAAAGGGTGGAAGTGGTTAAAACCTTGCACATGACTGACATGAACCGGTTGCTTGAATGAACTGCATTTTTTTTCCTTCATTGTAAGAAGTCAGAGAAGCATGTCCGAATGTTGAAGGAGGAAAAATGTAAGCATTGCTTGGGAAAAGTCAAATGTGGCAATGAGAAAAAATCAGCACGTACAGTACCTATAAACATAAATATTTGTAATCAAAAGGAGTATGTTTATCCTTGAATTTTGTGTGTGTTTTTGTGTGTGTGTGAATATGACATTTACTCTGCTTTTCTTTGTAGCCAGAATGAAGTGAAGTGTGGTGAATGGGGTTGTTTTGGTGCATTGACTGGTGGATCCTATTTTAACAGCGTGTGAAGCTGGAACTAATTCCTGCATATTTATTTGGCCTGGTCTTAGCAAACTAAGCACTTACCCTACTTGAAATTCTACACAGTACTAACAGGGGCAGACTGTAGGTGATAGCAAAACAGCTTTATAGTGCCTTCGGAAGACTGAGCAGAAACACTTGGAAACCTCAGAATGTAGAAATCATAGAAGTATTTAATAGAACATTTTAAAATTTGCTTTTCCAGCTTTTAATTAGTTTATGTCATTTAGTCCCCAACCTACTCTGAATGCTATGCTAAAATGTAGTGTAGTATTAACTGCTACAATTATTGTCAAAACTTGCTTGATGAGTTCAGTTTGGTCGCTCAAAATAAATGAGATTTTTTTCTGCATTGGTTGTTTCGTCTAGGTTCAGCTAACCCCTTTGTCTTTGTATTTCCAACTCTCGTTCCTACATTAACTGAAGAAATGTAAAAGAAAAAAGATCAGAGTGTGCAAGTCTGATCCTGTTCCCTCAGCCATCTCGACCAAGCTTGAGGTGCTTTTGTTGTGGGCTGCATTTGAAAAGATCAGCTTTAACAACCAAAGCAAATATCCATGGAAAGGCTTGTGAATGGAGGACTTTGAACCTTCTGTAGAACAGGTGTGTTTTATAGCACTGTGTTTCTCCTTTGGTCTTTAATGCTGTACGGTCGCATGTTGTGTGTGTATGTGTGTATTTCTCAGTGGCTGAAGCTCCACTGTAGCGATGAGCCAGTCCCTGCAGGAGGGCCGCAGTCAACCCTGTGCCATGTGAGAGCTGCAGGGAGCGGGGCTAACGAGGTGTCCAGGCAGCTGACAGCTTTGTCCTGCCGCCTGCGAGTGGCGATGGCACAAAGAGGGTCCTGCAGAGAGTACTGTCTGTTCTTTGTGTCTGCCTTTCTCCTCTGCCCAGGACTTGTGTTACAAAAGAAAGCCACGCAAGAAAGCATTATGGCATCAGGTGGATGAGGCACTGTGCCTGTTCTCCATTTCCCTCCTCCCCATTTGCCTCTTCTCTAGACCAGAAAAAAAGAAAAGCATACATTTTAGCCTTGGATTGCTTTCAATGTGTTTCTCGTGTAGCTGTTAGATTTGAACAGTTGTTCTTTTCTAAAGCTTTACCAAATATTTAAATCAACAATTATATAGTTTTATTAGCCTTCCCACATCTTCTCTTGCTGTTTCTAGCTTTTCCTTCTCCCTCTTTTCTGCCACATTCTCTTGAGTTGAGTGACAAGCCAAATGGGAGATAGTTTTCTGTCATGTGTTTGCTGCTTGTATTTGCTCAGTCTCCCTTCTTCCTCTCTTTGCTCATGTCTTTAATTTATGAACTGCTACACTTGAGTGGGCCTAGTGTCTGTTTAAACCAGTACAGTGCCTGTGTTTGTCCTGGCTGTCACAGCTCCACAGGAAGCTCATCTAGAGCCTTCAGTGCTTAATGTCACTGCAGGAGGTGAGCAAGAAACACGCAGACTTCCGTGGATCCTCTGCCCACTGGAGGGAGAGGTTTGACGCTTCTTTTAAAAGGCCAAAGTCGTTTGTCTTTGTTGTTTTTTGTCTCCTAGGAATTGTTTAGAGAGAAGAAGACAGCCAGAGAGATAAAGGGTGAAAGGAAGAAAGAGCAAGCAAGAAAACATGTCTTCCTCCCAGGAATTTCTTTGTAGAAGTTGTGAATGTTTCTCATCTGGGCAACAGCTCTAAAGCTAGTTTTTGCTGTGTTCTGTACTCAGGAGCCTCTGATGAGTGTTGCTATCATTATGCATTTTTCTCTCCTTTGGTTGTGTACTGTTTCATCCTCTGAGTTTAAAACATCAGATTCAGAAAGCTGAACAGATTTGGTGTTTATGTATTGAATTTTTTTTTCACATTTCTCACCTTTTAGCTTTATTTACTGCTGTAAAGCAAACTTAGTCAACACCATATGTGTGTTTGGCTCTGCACATCTCTGCATGATTAATGTTTAATCATGTGGACAGTAGCTCTGAATATTGGTTTTTGGATTTATGGTCCATCAGCGCAAACATTCTTAACTTCGGTCTTTTAACCTGTGTGCTACATTGTGAGTGGACCGAGAAATAGTGTTTGCTCTGTGAGTGAGCATCATGAGCTGAATATCCACATCGGAATCAAGGAAGCTCAATTAATGTTGAAGCAGACTTTCATTCTGATAAACAATCCACACCTTTGGCATCGACAAACACCACATTCGTAGTGAATGCACAGTGTTGCTGCTTTGCTTCACATATGAAATTCAGTTGCTTAGCTCATCCGAGTGTTTCCATATTGTAGAAGTAATCGGATTTAAAACAGAGGAACACAGGGGCAGACAACCAAGAGAGAACCACAAAAATCACAGAAAGGTTAGGATGGAATCCCAAAGGACTACAAATCCCTTCTCTGAAATCTCATTGTTTGGAAACCATGAAACCGGATTCCTGTAACAAGTCTCTGATCAGTGGAGCCTCGGCCCAAAGGACTCAATTAGACCAGAACGGCCCTTTCTGACCAGGCCTTTATTTTGCTTCCTTCCCTCTCCCAGCATGCTGTTACCACTGCAGAGGAGCTGCCTAATGCCCTAGACTGGGAGCAAAGCCATACAGCACACCGAGCAATCACATCACTCAGCCTTTGCCCCTCTCATTACACACAAACAGTATAAATCCGTACCAGAATTTGTGCATGCCCGTTTCTGTTGCTTCACAGTGAACCTGTGGCACTCCCCTTGACTTAGTGTTTTAATTGGCGGAACGAGTATAGTAAACATATATTAAAAATGTGGCAGAAAATAGCAGTTACTGAAACATCCTTGCGATCGGAGGCTGTATTCCAGAATTTAATTTCAGTCATTTTGCCCTCCTTCACTTATGATTAGAGTGAATTATGATAATTTCTTGATTATGGTTTGGCCCCTGCCTGTGAGGACACCACTTGTCTGAGCTCAACAGAAGAGTGCAACCCACTGGATCTGCAGTATTAACCACTTGCCTCTGAGATGGTATAAACACAAGCTGTACTCGGTTCTGTTTGTCTTCAACTTGCCCTGCAGTTATTGAAGCACATTTAGCTAATGATGCAAGGATATGCTTTTATTCTGATCCATGGTTGCAGAAGTGTTTCACTATCCATCTGTAGTTCAACATCGGTTTTTAAAAGTCTCATCTAAAGGTGCAAACAAAGAACCAAATGAAAGCGGTAGATGAAAGATATGAAAGCGCATGGCTTAAAGGCGTGAATTAATGTATGGATGACAATGAGGGAGGACATGTGTGACACAGAGGAACATCAGCAGTCGGGCCAGCAATCTTCCATGGTGTGCAAACACAATACCATATCACTAATTCACATTCAATCAGGAATTCAAGTAATACAAGCTGGATCAGCCACATCGCTTTCTCCACACGAAAGTCAATTAGAGCTCCATTTAAAAAGCAAAATTAGTTGTTATAGATTTAATAAGTGACCTGGGCTGTGGCAGACTGGGCAGAGGATAGGAGACAGTGGCTGGAGGTCCATGGGGAAATGAGCACCACATCACCAAAGCCCACTCGTAATGACTTCTGTTGAGTCTTGATAATGTCTACTAATTAGTTAATCAAAGACAATGGCCCTCTACATACACCTCCCACCTCAACAGCTTCTGTCTGCTTCATTGAACAACAGCTCGGCGTCTAAAGCCTTGAAATCCCCATTCACTCTCATCACTGGCAGACACACCTGGTTGGGCTTGGTGTATGCCTGCAGTAAGATGTACAACACATTAATTTGTTGAATTAATGTTAATAGGTGCATGCACACAAAAATATGCAGTGTTCAGTGTTATAAAGCATGTAAGAGGATAATGAAATATAAAGGTAATAACACTTCATCTCATGCCTGGTGTCCATGCTGGTCAGAAGGTCGATATAAAGACCCTCAGGGCTGGACAGACTGGGAAAACAGTGCATTGACAAAGTGTCTCAGCACCCCTTGGAGCTGCCATCATAGGGTGAGTAATACTCTGTTTTCTCCCTAATCAATTAGTAAGCCTTCATTAGCTAGGCCATTCATTATGTTGCTGTGTCAGGGACGGGACATGGTGCTGTGGTTGCCCCTGGGATGGGCACGTCAGTGGGTGCTGATACATGACAAGGCTCTCACGATTGCTCTTGCATCTAAAGAGGACGCAGCTATTACTCTGTTCCACAGTCAAGGATTAACCGTGGACAGCCAAATCAACAACACTTTCTTGTTACACAGCCAGCCAAGTAAACATTATTCATTTTAATTGCAGCCTAGGCAAATATTATTTACTGCTCTTACACAGCCAAATATTCATTACACTGTATTGTTTAAGCCATTTACTCTCATTTATTTTTCAACTAGAAATGCTATTTCTGTCCAACAGCATATGGGAGCTAAAACCTACACTGCATATTTGGGGATTTTTGAAGTAGCAGAGTGCAAGAAGCCCTTTTTTTAGTGTAGTACTACATAGTTACACTTCCTAAACATATCCCAATTACTTTGGTTTCTCATAGCCCTTGTGAATATTACAGTAGCTTGCGAGCTGTGCTACGAATCATTAATATAAAACAGATGTTAGGCACATTCCAGTGCACCAGCCCTCATTGCTGGAGTCAGTATCACCACAGCAGCCTCAGCAGTGCTTGTTTGATGCATAGTTAACAGAAACACAAATTATTGTGCTATACATGGGCAGGAGAAAGAGATCATATGACTGTGCTTTGACTATGTGTGTGTGTTGGTGTGTCAGTGTTTGTTTGTGACCAGTGTAAAATATGCCCATAGCACAATGTGAGCCTTCTCTCCATGTGTAATGACCTGTGCAGTGGAATAATGTTGAGGGGTAGACAGAGATTAAAGGAGTTAGATATTGAATAGTCCTATGATGGATGAGAGCTGTTTGGAGATCAATTAAACAATAAGAAATTAATTCTGCCAGCGACATGCTCATTAGAGACTTGGTGAAAAGAAGGCAAGGGGGGGTATGAGTGTCATTTTTTAAATTTTGTTCATCTTGACCCAATCTAAGGCTCCTGGAGAATATGGATGGCATTCATTTCCAGTTTTATTTCATTTGATTTAAACATTTATTTATTAGCACTGAACCTGATCACCTAACAATACCCACAGTCAGTCAGCTACTTGGCAAATGGTATTCTGCTTGCGTGCTGCCACTCTCTGATGCTATCTTTTATGTTTACCATATTGCTGACCTTGTTTAAAGGCCAACACTTATGGCTTCTCTTCCTTTTTGTGCTGAAAAGAAGCTGTTGTCAACCTTGTGCCCTGCTCTGCAATGTTGCCTTTGTGCTGCCCACTGCTGCTAGATTAGGCTAAGCACAGAAATAAAGGAAAGTCAGCTAGTTACGATAGCAGCTCATATCAAAGGGCTGCTGTGCATTGCAGATTCGGGAGCCAGCAGATGTGAGTAACAGCTGCCATGTTGAGTGTCAACCTTCTCGCTGCTGTCATTCTCCATTTGCCCCGTGCACGGGTAAATAACGTGTTGTCTTAATTCATTTGCCTCCACTTGCAACAGCCGGAGCGTAATGGATTCTAATATTAAACACGATCCCATTCCAGTGTGCAATTAGTTTATAGCTCCACCTTTTAACACTTACTTATTAATGACGTCTCCCAGGATTTGCTGAATAGATGTTGTGGGCAGGAGTGGGATACAGCTACTGGCAGGTGCCAGTGGTTGGGGATCCTTCAGTCTAGCTGCCAATTGAAGGCACTGTGGAACCTCTGTGGTCCAGTGGCAAAGCCAACCTCTCTCCTCCTCCATGGGGAAGGCTAACCTGATGTGCTGGCTCGGGGGGTGAGCACACAGACGGACAGGCGGAGCTAGTTGCCAAGTTGGGCCAGGCCTGCTTGGTATGTGGGGGTTTTTCAATGTGGATAGACTACTAAGTGGAATTTGAAAAGATGGTGTGGGGGTGTGGCTGCTAAGTAGTCAAGGGTATACTGTACAGATGGGGTATATAAAGTTTGCATGGCGAACAGATGTTTTAGGGGTCTCTGTTTGTCTTGAGGGTGCGACATGGTAAGTGAAGGGCAGTCGAGAGTGCTGTACAGAGGACATTTGTTGTAGAGCCTGCTGTTTTTCAGGGGCTATTCAGAAAATGTTTGATAAAGCTTGAGGCTTGTACTCTAGCAGTTAATGATGGTGTTACAGTCAGTAGCCCCGCAGACATTTCTTTTCTGACATGTATTCACGTGTGTTTACTTGTTGTTTTGTCATGAAGACGGCAACGCTGGCACTGGGTTAGCAGGGAACTTGCATTTTTGTAGTAAAAGGGCTTGATGATGCACATTCATCATAGCACTCCTTTCATCCCTAGCCTTTTTCTCTGACTGCTTGGCACTCTTTCCTTTGGTGCATGGCAGAAAAAAGCAGATTGGAGTTTTCATTAAGGCAGAAAAATGTCAGATTCTTGACAGCTTTTGGTCTGGACATATGCTCTGTTATAGCAAACACTGAGCCTAGAAAATCTCCCTCTCTCATCTCTATCACTTTTTTCCATCAGCCTGTTGCGCTATGTTTCTGTCTATATTTTTACTTCACCTGCAGTCGAGGAGAAATGCTTGCCTGGATCTGTTTTTCATATTTGCTGGAGCTTTTTTTTATAATTGGTAGATAGAGATGGGTCTTTGAGTATGGATCATGGCTCTGTAATGACTCTCTCCGTGTGTATGGGTGTGAGTGTAGGGTGTAGACTAGCACTGAATGGGAATGAGATGAATGCTGGGTGGAAATGAATTTCTAAAGGCCATGGTGCTTCATCACTAGCCTACCACTGCCTGTCCCACTCCTGCCTGAATAACACCAGAATTATCACTCAGAGGGAGGAGAGAGCGATGAATACCTCCAGCTACTACACCCTGGGGATTTGGGTACCCCTCACCCTCCCTGTTGCTTTCACTTCTACACATACACACACACACACACACACACACACGCACACACACACACACACACACACACACACACACACACACACACACACACACATTTGGATGTGCTGCACACTCACACAGGTAGAGATTGGGAAGGGGGCCTAACATTATCCACTAATGGTGTGCTCCATTAATCATACAATGATGAAGGCCATTTCCTTTATTTAATTGGCTCCCAGTATCTCTGTGCCTTTGTTGCATGTCATTTCAGACTCACTGGCAATATGCTTGTGTATGTGGGCCACTTTTAGCTAGCAGAGTGCAGCATCAGGGCGTGGCTGAGAGCTCTGTAGACATATCAAACAAGTGTCTTTTGTATCTGTTCACAGCATATCTCTAATAGACTGAGCAATATTAGGAAAAACAACCCCCCTTTTTTCCCTTTTGTGCAGTTTTTCTACACACAGCATTAATATACACTTGTTCTAAAACCATCAAATTTCCTTGAACAAGCAATTTAGAATTTTCATTTATTTTCGCATTAATGGTACATGCTTGCTTGCTTTTGTTTAAACGAGATCCTGACAGAGCACCTGCAGTACTGTGCGCTGTGTACTGTTTTTAAATGTTTAGATCTTACCCATCACAGAGTGTCATTAGCAAGCATCTGGTTAAATTCATTCTATAGCATCAGCATCAATTATACAAGTTATGCTCATCAAAAAGAAGTACTCCAACAAAGGGTATGCCATAACAGAGCACTGATCTAAAAATCATCTTTTAAGTCTTGGATTACTTGAACAGACAGAAGTAACTGAGACAGCTTAAATCCATATAAGAAGTTCCTGAAATAACCTCCTCAGTTTTATTTACATAACGCCAAATCACAACAACAGTTCCCTCAAGATGCTTTATATTGTAAGGTAAAGACCCTACAGTAATACATACAGAGAAAAACCCAACAATCATATGACCCCCTATGAGCAAGCACTTTAGCGACAGTGGGAAGGAAAAACTCCCTTTTAACAGAAAGAAACCTCCAGCAGAACCAGGCTCAGGGAGGGGCGGGGCCATCTGCTGCGACCGGTTGGGGTTAGTGAATAACTTGACATTTTTGTGACATTTTCAAAGCATCCTATCTCTTCTTTAACATTGTCTGAAGTACTGAGTAATATGTTGAATGCTGATATGTAAAATGATTCCTGCTTCAGTGTAAAGTTAAAGTTGGGTTAAAGTTACTGGGCAAATTAACAAAACTGCTCAGAATGAAATATGCTTTGGGGCAAAGCATAGAAACAAAATGCTAGTTGGAGTTCAAATTAACAAGTGATACCAGGCAGATGTAAATGGATCAAATATGTGCTCGGTAAAGTCAAACACCAGGGTCTTGCATTGAACGGGTTTCTTTATTGCTGCCACATGGAAAGCATTTGCTAGAGTGTATCCTGTATTAGATATACACCATAATTACTGTGATGATTTTTAACTTCTGTAATTTATGGCATACTACAATTGATTTTTGGTCAGATTTACAGGCTGACCGTGGTAATTAGGCTTCATTCATTGTTTACTCACCAGAGGAAATGGAAGCATTTGTGTACCGCTGCACAGTTCTGACTTATAGGGATCATATTTACCACTGCTCACCCATTTATGGAGCTTCGACTTAATAAAATGTTATTGTTTGTTAAATGTCTAAATGTGGTTGCACTTTTTTTTTTTTTTCGATTACAAGCTTTGACAATATGAAAGTCAAATGTAAAAGGATGATCATTAGTACCAATATTTATTTTCTTTTTGGTCTTTCTTTGATAAAACAATACAATAAAATAGCAAAAATACTTTTCTGTTTTTAGGCCTTAACTACGGTACTTAGTCGCAAATATTTGAAGGGTATTGAGTAGAAATGGTACTCCCATGGATCATATTGCTTCAAAAGACAATTAAGACAAATAAAACCATCAGTAAAAGATATTACATAGTCGAAACTTGTTTAAGAGAATTGCTGTTGTTGTTTATGTTAATTTCTGAAGCTTTCAGTCTACTCAGTCCTTTGTAGTGCTTCTAATTAGACAAGACAGCTCTCACATTGCAACAATAAGGGAAACAAAAAAGTATGCCATTGTGTACTGCTTGCAACAGCCTTTTTGATTTACAAAACCCAGCAGCTTTACACAGGCATGTCTATTACCATAATGCCTAGTGCCTGTTCACTGTGCAGAGAGTAGAGCAAGACAGGCAGAATGCTGCGGTTGGCTTGTTTTGCTCTTTGAAGGCTGAAGGAGGGCATGGCAATATTTACTGAGAGAGTGCCCCCCTCTGTCCCACCCTGCTAGCCTTGTGTTTGAGCTTCACAGCCGGGGGATGTGTTTTGCACCAGTACATCACTCCAGCTCACCCACCCAAGTCCTCCATGGGCACACTGCACAGGGACACCCACTTCCTCATTAAAAAACCAACAGCCATTAATGTTAGATGAGGGCAAGAGGAGCTGGAGGAGGTAGAGTCGGGAGAGAGAGGGAGGTGTTTTCCCCTTGATCGACTCCTAAGGATGCATGATGAATCCTCACAGACACAGGCCAACATGCTGAGGAAGGGGAGGAGATGAGAGGCTGTAGACATTTTTCCCAATGATAGACTGACAGACACAATCGAGGTCCTGCAAAGCGACTGCAGAATCTCCCAGACTGACACACAGTTGGACATAGTGGTAAATGCATCAGAGATTCATACAGAAGAATTGTAAATTGCAGGATTTGCATGACTGCAGGAAGCATCATTAATGCCAAATTTGTTAAAAAGCACTGTCTCCCTCCCTGTCTCCCTTACTCTCACATACACAATCAATGTGCCCCCACCCGCTGCCCTTTGAGATGGACTGTTAATACTCAATATATCCCTGCTGTGCAGTCTTAAATTGGTAGGCTCCCTTGGGTGGAAAAAGTGGCAGGGGGCGGAGGGGGCAACACCATCCCAGCCGTAAGTCTTGGGACTCAGCAATAAGATGCAGCTTAGGCTTAGAGCTTAAACATAAACAGGCAAGCTCAAATGCTAAAAAACGAAGGCTTCACAAATGTCTGCCTTTGCCTTTTCATTCTAAGTAGGCTGAAAGTTCCTTTTACCTGCAGCTATCCACCAATGTACGCAATGATCAATTCTCTGAGACCCTCCACTTCTACTTGTACAATTTTTATAGACAGTTTGGTCCAGGTAATCAATCCCATCAATCTTGGGATTGACTTCAGCTACATAGACTATGACACAGGCTCAGAAAACAACAGCAGTTTTGGACATTTACATTTCACTAGTTTATGCACATTGTTGAAATTTTCCTTTGCTATGGTCTTTATTCTGCACTGTGTGTCTGTGTGTGTGGTGAAATTTGGGTCATTGTTATTCTGCTGTATTTAGAGAGAACCTCCAAGAAGACGGGATTACCGCCCAAAGCAATGTCGGTGAGTGTTATAGTGGGTGTGTATTTAGTTGCTGTGCGATGTATGTGCGATTATGTGTGCGTGTTCGTCTTTTCTTTCCAAATATTCATCCAGAGTTATTGGGGTTGCGTGGAGCGTTCCAGAGCCCTGATGAGCTGTAGAGCTGTAGCCCTATAGCAAAGGCTGGTCTATGGGGAACCTACTGTGTGTGTGTGCGTTTGTGTGTGAGTGTCTGGAGGCCCTGTCTGTTGCGTAGAGCTGTGGGAGACAGAGATAGAGAGTGCGGGCAACAAGAGCTATCTGACTGGGTAATGAATTTACTCCTGCGGCACTCTTTAAAGCATAATTACACTCATCAAAGCCAGGAAGGTTTCTCTCGCCCACTGACTCTTAGCTAAAACAAAGGCAGAGCAAAAACACCACTGCTTAATGTTCTTTCCATATTAAGGTACCACAGTCATCATTACAAACCACAATATAATTTTTATGTCTTTATTTTGTCTTTAGGCAGAACACAGACTGGAAGTCAGATTTTTCTGTGTAGCAGTAAATGACCATAGCGATTTGTGGTCAAAGGGCGTAAATACTCCAGAGTTCAGTTTAAAATTTAAACAATACAGACAGTCTTTTTATCCATACCTTTTAACCTCCGCTTTTAGTTAGTCACACATTACATTTTAACCTTAATACTTTATTCCCAATCTCCCTGTTTGACCCTCGTTCTCAAATTCAACCCCACGTTTCTCTTGCGCTCGCTGTCTGCCCCCTCGTCTCCCCTTTGATCTCCCTTTCACCTTCGATTTCTGTGGAAAAAGGTCAAGGTTGTGTGTCCATGCACCCATGGGGTGTGGGGTTCCTGTGTGTGGTTAGAATACAGAGAAACCCTGCAGGGAGTGCATGAGCTCACTTACACCTGTACTAGCTCTGGTGACGAACTGCATGCTTAGTACAGCTTCCAGTTCGGAGACTTGAATACAGACAGTCTCCGTTGGGACCAAGTGTGCAAAAGCTAATATTGCTGAATGTTTCATTCATCTGTCTTTGCAATTTTGTTGTGAGATTCTTTAGGACTTAAAATTCTTGATTTTACAAAATGCATAAGTATGCTGTTGTAGCAGTGGCTTCTATTCAATGTTTGGTGTCACTGGGACACTCATGAGCAACCTATCATGATAATGACTACAAACCCACTACACAGCAGCCCACAAAAATTCGCTAGAGGACAGATGTGGCTGACATCTTTGAGAATACTACCATTATACCCCTTCAGATAAGTGTGTCTCTTTGAAGCCTTGCTTGTAGAAGATTTAGGAGACGAACCACAACTTTGATCAATTTAGAATCAGTGAGTTTATGATTTGAACCACTATGATTCAACATAATAAAAGTCCACATTTGGAGACCGATGAATTAATTACGAGCTGTCGCTTTTCAGCTCACATAGTTGTGGAGAGAATACTGTAGGTTGTATGTGTTTGTGACTGTGAATTACTGCCGAGGAGCAGTCGTGTCTTGGTCATACTGTGTGAGGGGAGACATTAAAAGCAGTAAATACATTATGTGTGCTTTTGTTAGGTGTGTGCACAGGGTGTTTGTTCAGTCTGCATTTAGTCTAATTACCGTGGCCCCTCTGCTTGGTGAGGTGATTTACACATTGTTTTTCCTCCACCAGGTCTTTTGGTAAATTTGAGATAAGCTCTCTCTGTTTTCTTGCCCTCCAACTCAACATAATAAACAGTTTCATTGTCTTCTTTTCCTCTGCAATGCCTTTGTGTCTCTTGGGAATTTATCATCTGCCTACAGTATTTTAGGGGTCTTAATCTCCTACCATTTGATTACTACCAGCTAATTAAAGAGAGGGGATGCCAAGCAGGTGACGGAGCGATGGAACAGTGAGGCAGCAGCAGTCGCCGCACAGAAGACAGGGCTCCTCTTTTGTTCTCTGTTCCACTTTCCATGTGCATAATACGACCATACTTGTAGAAAATTTAGTTTGCACAGTGAAGCACAGTATATCTTCAGATCTGTTCCATGAGCTGAGTTGTTTTTCTTTTTGGTTTAGATAGACACAGTCTTTATTTTGCTTTACCCTTGCTACCAGACTGCCAGAGGCCTGTAAGAGGGAGGGGTGCTGGGTTTCAAGGCTCTGTGGCTAGAAGTAAAGAGCTGCTGACATCAGCACCCAAAAGCTATATTAGTGAGAAGAAAAATAGTACAGTGGAAAAAAAAATCTTATAGATTTTTTTTGTTGTTTTTTTATTTAAAAAAACAACATTTAAATCGCAGGGAAAAAAATCTTTTGTTCCGATTTTCTCCCAAACAAAGTTCCGCGTATTTAAATTTTTAGTCGCTGATGTGGCTCTTTAACTCTGTATCCATTTGCAATGACGCCTTGCCACCCATGAGGTTGCTTTAACTGAGGAGAGAAATGGTGGTTTGCAGATATGAGAAGGACAGTGATAAATGTCACAGATGACAATGAGTTTGTCACAGCACAGAGATGCCCTTTTCCCCAATCCCTCAGCAGAGATGCTCTCTTCACAGGTCTCAATCCCTTGTCAAGTGGTTGAACCTGGACATACATATGCATGCTGCTACACATGAAACAGAATGCATCTGCTTGTCGTACTCTGCGGCTGCCCTCGTAGACAGGCAGACAGGATGTTCTTAGCCGCAAGGCCAGGGAGACAACACACGATCTGCTGACCGGGAGAAAGGGGCCACGGAGATCCTCAGGGCAGACGGATGCGCTGCTGTGACTGTGGATGAACTACTGTAGCTTGTTGACAAAGTAGACTCTGTCAGCATATCAGCAGAGCGATATTCAAAATGACCTCTTCTGGCGATTCACCAATTTTGCTCTCGTATGGGAATGCACATTCTTTGAGGGGATAAGGATTGTGGTATTTCTTACTGTAAGCATGCTGAAGAGCCTCTTACGTATTTCGGGATTATATTCTTATAGAAAGCACGGAGCATAAATATATTTTTTTATGATTAGATGTAGTCAAACACATTATCCACTGAAGAGATATCAAGCTGTACAATATGTATTTAATACAGCTTTTTCTGGTGTTAAGTATGAGCAATGAATCGCTGTTGTTGTTTTTTTAATTAGAACAAAATACTTTTGCTCTCTGCTATTACAGGATGTTGCTTTCTATTTTAATTGTCCAAAAGATATATATTCCATCCGCTTTTGTTTCTTCTGTGTAATCACAACCAGAATCATCTGTCATAGTGTGGATTGGTGCCCATTAATCATAGGAGAAAATGGGATATCTTTTTCATAGGAAGTATCTTGATAATGATGATTTATTGGACAACGGTATAACCTTTTTTTTATTTCCAAGTTTTGTTTAGCTTTCTAAATGAGTTCTTTTTAAATTGTTTTTGTATGGCTCTTTAATGTGATGCTTTACTGATTTGAAACAGTAACTTAAATATGAATTGCCTCAGCGACACTTAATTAATCCTAATTGCTTTGAAACAAGCCAGCCTGCAGAATCACCTCGTTTTTCTAAACGACTCTTCCTTCAACAATATTGCATGCAACCATTTTTCCCCTTCTCTCCTGGTGTGATGAAATGCGCTTTTCTTTGCTATCTATTCCTTATCCACTCTGTTCCGCCACACACTCCTCTCTCCGGCTGAGGAAAAGCTTTCGGAGGCTGCCAGAGCAAACCCGTCATCCGCTGGCAGTCTATTTGCTGTTGTTGGTGGGGGATGAGTAATGGCAGTACCACTGTCCTTATCACCAGTCCACACACCTGCACTTCTGCCTGTGCCACACACTTAATTGCTCCCCATACCCCCACCCCTGCTTCAGGCCCTGATATCTGCTTATGCTCTGCATTCCTGGATAGAGGCCTTATGTCCATTAGTGCCATGGCTGCATAGGATTTATAGCTTTGCTAGAAATCCAGTGCAGCCAGAAAGCTAGAAATCAACATTTGTGGTGTGATGAGGCTGGAAAGGTTTTCATCTTGATGGAAGATTGTTTTTGGTGCGACAGATGGGGAGTCAGCATTAACCATGTTTGCTGTGAATTTGCTGAAGAAAAGCAGTGGTGATATTTGCCTTGATTTTCAGAACTGACAGATCCCTCATGCTCAGGGTCACAGCTGGCGTGCCACTGAGGAAACAATGAGGGACAGAGCATCAAACAAATAATACCAGAATTCCTTGAGGAGCATTGAAGTGATGTCCACATAAAGCCAGGCAGGCTATTCCAAGGTGAGGGTGATAACTAGGTGTATGCAGATATATATGTTTTTATAGCCAAAAAACCATGGAGTTATGAGCCTGACAAAACAAGGCCAACAAGCGGAAGTGCCTATAGGCTATAAGATATATCTAAAGGAACATTACTTTGGGCTGTTGAAAGGTAATTGGAGAGCTATTTGAAGTCCTGCGGTTGTAGATTCCTTAGGCCCACTCCACCACTGACAAGCCTGTAATAGCCTTGTCTCTCAGTAACTGTGAGAATAAGGAGGGGATACCCAGTCATTCTTTCCACGAGGAAAGAACTCTCACAAGAAATCATGATTGTAGCTTAAGAGATTATGTCTGTGTATTATTTGTCTTTCTAAATGTGGAGGACTTGTATGGAGTTATTGGTCTGAAAGGCTTTTTTTTCCTACTGGTAAATGCACTTGAAGGCATTTATTCTCCTATTTTCTTTGTTAAATTGCAAATGTCATATTTAAAAGGAATGAATATTTTTGTGCTCTAGCACTTTGTTTTTTTCTCTTCTCGATGTGTCACTACAAAAAGGAGTTGGAGCGAGAACTTGAGACATGCAAATGATTCCTGTTTGTAAAGACTGATAGAATGCTCATTCAAGCCAGCTGCCTTCTCAAATAGAGGCAGTGGCAGCATGGGCTGCAGCTCTGGCCTATAAAAATCAGCAGCAGCAACAGCTTTAGTATCTATTTAAGAGTATCCATCCTCCTCTGGACGAATACCCCAGAGAGAGTCTCTATTAGGGCTCCAGCTGGATACAGTAGCAGCTATGGTTATACTCTTATCCTGCTACCAGCCTCCCAGGTCAAGGGGGTGCTAAGAGGTTCCTATTGGCAGCTCACCCCTCCCCGGTGATAAATATCCACAAGCCTACTGGATGACACCAAATTTTTCATCATTAATCCGGGCCATTATGAGGCTGTTTCCTCGGCATTGATCCCCAGTCGAGTCCAGCTGACGCAGCCACTCCAGGGTTGATGGGGGGGCTGGGGACTTGTCACCGGTGGAACTGGGACACAGCCAGGCTGCCCAGTCAAGTGCAGGGTGGAAAGCAAGTATAAGCATGAACATGAAGCTTTGTTTGTGCATGCTAATCATGTGCACAAACAAACTCAGGTGAACACCTTCATACACACATACATAAATATAAACACAAAAATGCGCTTGTGAGGACTGGGTTATTATGAATCAGGGCCAGATGTCCAGGTGTTTGCTGATAGTGAAGTCTTAATTATATTCACATGTGCTACAGAGAGGCTGTTGCCTTTATGCATGCACTGTACCCACACACCACTGAGCTCAAGGGGGCAGATGCACAGCTTTTGTCTTAATTTCATTGCAGACTTTTCCTTGATCTGCTCTCCTTTACCCTTCCTGTCTGGCCCAGTTGTGATTGGCCTGCTGTTGCACACTCCCAGTGTTTCAGAAAATGAGATGAGCAGAATGCATTAGATCCCACTGGAGACACACGTAGAACAGGGAGATTCACCATTATTTTTTTTTTTTACAAAGGATATCGAATCAGGGAAAGGAAAGTCTGTCAGCTGTGAAATTACTGATCATCCGGGTCTTTCTTGTTTCTGTTCACTGAGAGTCACAGAGACTGTAGAGAGAAACAACACAGGAAAAGCGAATGGGAGGTGTTGGGCTCAGCATGTGTTCCTCATCCCTCATTTTTTCTTCTCTTTGTAATTATCTTCTTTTTGTCATTAGTTGTTGAGGACAGTCTTGCCAGGGGTGACACATTCTTTGATGAAGCAAGGCACCGAGATTGTCCTAGAGCCACACAGAGGCTCCGAACTTTACCTCCAGGTTAACAGTGGGGACTGCTGCGAGTCACACCCCTTTAAATATTTCTCTTTTATTGTTCCCGAGGTAATGGCTTCATGTACTTCATGAAAGCTGAAATGAGTGTTGTTTCCGAGGCGGTACCGTCAGCCTTAGTTTATAATTAAAAAAACATGGCGAGTTGATCTTAGGGTGGCCTTTTTAATCGAGTAACCATATTGTCTATATAGCTCTCCCAGACTCTTCATTGCAGTAGTGACAGCCACCTCGGTCAGAGTGGTGTGGAGGTGGTGTTGTGTCTGTGGAGAGAGGGTCAGATGGACGAGGTAATTACCCGGATCAGTGAGCATGAAGGTGGGGCCATGGACCGCTGTCATCACCAGGCTAACAGCTGGAGGCTAAAGCCTCTTCAACAGCTGGGTGATTACATACACACTCCAGCACCAACACACACGCAAACACTTGAGCACAGTCCACAGGAATTATCTTCACCTGTACTGAAAAGAGTTTGAAGCTGTGATAATTGAAGGCACGGTCAGCCAACAACTACTCTTTGCTTATTGAGCTGGGCACTCCGCAAAGAAAGCAATGAGCACACAAGGTCCTCCCTCTGTCCTGCTGTTCATATCGTCATTAAGACCGTATGAGAATGTGACCTCCCCCATGCCCTCCCGTTTTCTTGTGTTTTTGAAATGTTGACATCCCTGTCGCTCTCTTTTATCCTCCTACATGTAGAAAATAGAGACATTAATGGAGCAGGCAAGCCTACTGTGTGAGTTATTATACTGCTCTTTCCCTAATGGAGAAAAATTTAATTATCAGCTAATTTGCTGTGTTGTCTCTGGTGACATAAAGTTCCCCGTAGTGTCGGCTCCCATTAACTGCTCTGCCATGACTCCTTTATTCAGACACTGTGAGTGTAGAATACAGGTAGGCATGCTAAAGTGATAAGTTCTTTTGCCTGTTGTAGTACACGCTGTGTGGATGGCCGCATTTCAGGAAAAAGAAATGACTTTCACTGTTTAGTTGAATACCAGTGTCAGCTTCACATCTGATCAGACACATTGTAAAATTAGAAAACATAAAATCAGGATAATTGGATATAAAGTATCGGAATTTCAGGACTGGGACCACGACTCCAAACACGTTCCCTCTGGTTCTTAGCGATATATGTTCCCCCAGTTCTACAAGCTGTTCATTCTTGTTTACGTGCCCCACCCTCACTCCCCTTTTCAATTCTTTAACTTCTTCACTTCTATTTAGAAAATGGGGATCTGCTAGGCCCGGGAGCTGCCAGTTTGGCCCTCTCCAAACCGCAGCTCAATTCATGTCCAAGCCATTCACCTTTATCTACTAAAATGCTGTCAAACCTAAGATGAGGACTTGGGCCCAGCTAGTAAACTGTATGTAAAAAAACAGTCAGTTGTGAAGACTATTACTGATAGCCCTCTTTTAAAAATAAGTAACCTGTATTAAACCTTTGCATAGTTTGTCATATTTTTATCTACTAAGTGCGTTCCTCATTTATCTGTCTGTCTCTGCTCATAACCACTGGGTATAATAATAGTCAGTAGTGGAGCCGTCTTGCTTCCATATATATTGTTGATGTCATCCAGTGGGACCATTAAAACAATGTGTTATGATTGGGCGTCTTGAGCAGTGAAAGGGATTGATTTCCATTTACCCCCCATTAAATCCTCAGACATCTGGCATGCCTTTGCCAGCATGTTACCAACTCCTCCTTTTTGTTTTCTGTTGAAATATTCAGGAGTACCTCTTGGTTCTTTGCACTTACTACCTCCCTGTCAAAATACGCTCAGTCTAATTTATTTATATATTTAGTGTTAGGGTGTGAGTGTATACTATGCGGGCTTTGTGCATAATCCGTTGACAGCTGAATTGAAATCAAGTGATATTATGTGATTATACGATGTGACTCCATAATTGCTTTACCCCCCAGTGTGTAAGTGTGGTTTTGTGTACCTGCATGCGTGTGGTGTCTGTAAATGAGTAAGTCTGTGTGCAAGTGGTTGTGCCAGTGCTGTAGTGAAGCTCTATAGATGCTGGTATTGTGCTGTTGTATGTTAGCCCTGCAGGTCAAGCGTAAAGACTGAGAATGCACATGAAAAAAACATGATAATCATCCCACCACAGTGCACACAAAAGCTTAATTGGAGAGAGGGACCCCCTCCTTATTTGGGTGTTACTATCAGTTCATTAGGCTTTAGTTTTTATCTTTATGTCAGATGCATAGCTTTGTTTTGTTTTGCTATCGATAAACATTGCATTTAACACAAGGATTCAGTGCTAAAACAGCAGATAATGAATGTCACAGTACAGTGAGGGTGCAGTTTAACCAACATTATTTATGGTTTTGGCTATGTGTATGTATCTCATTTTATTCAAGAAGCACAATTTTACTAAGGACAGTGCTCCAGTTTCACTATCTTCAATCTGAATATTCTAGTGGCTGTTATTGAATTTGGCTGGAGGCACTGTCAAAAGGGGTATAAATATGTGGGTCAGAAGTGAGAAGTGTTTGGCCACCCCCGTCTTTGCTCTCATAGCCATTAGAACAAACACCACACAGATGTTTATCCATGCGTACCTCGCCTGCAACACAATATCTTATCATCAGAGAATCCGCAGTAACCAAATCAATTAGAGCCTGTGAATATCTATGGATCTGCAGTGCGAAAGCATAAACATCCCCCAGCTCCTCCTGAGAACAGCCAAATTAATAACTCTAAGTGGATAATGCCCTTGCTCCTATCAGCATCAAAATTGAATTTTTGCAAACAGCTGAAATATAGCTAGGGCATGCTGCATTGTGGTAGTCAGCAATACGGGCATTTGCTTTGATAGTTGGGTATCCTAGGGTCCCGATCTGCACATTGAAATTCAAAATGCAAATTCTTAACAGTATCTAATTGGCAGGGGGTGCTTAATGTAAAAGTGTTCCTGGAGCCATTTCTTTCCAGACACTCTCAGTTTAGCATCGATTCTCCACTGAGCGACAAAGAGACTATGAGTACAAATAGTGTGGTGAAATAGTTGTCGTGAGCAGAAATGGGTCAAACGGAAGTCAGGTCTACTGGTTAGCTGTAAAACTGGGGACTCTTGGGGATAGGAAGCAGCAGTGTTTTGAAAATGAGTGCAAAGGACAGCGTAAGTGCTTTTTCATAATACATAGTAACATGAGGGCCATCAAAGTCCAACCCCCTCCTTTGTTTTTTTTTGAATGCCCATCGACTGTTGAGATCTCACGGCAATCGCTTATTTTCACTGTTTTATCCACTGTGGACCAACTACAGTACAGTGACAGGAGCAAAATAACACACTTATTTAAAGAGTCCTTGTGCTGGCACCACTTAGACATTCACCATTCACATTGGCTGTGTGGGTATGGTTGGGAAGAATGCATTTGAATAATCAGAGAGATAGAGCTATTGTACTTGGTAATATCAACCAGTCTTTGAAGCAGCAGTACATCAGCCTGGACTCGCTCGGTTGTTTGTCCCTGGAGTTTGTTAAAGTAAATCTGGCACTGATTAGCTCTTTTAATAAGATAAAGTGTCTGTTCTCTGGAGTGGTTCATTCTTCCTGGAGAACAGGCTTCTATGTGTTTTCCGTGTTGTACTTTCCAAGGACTTTGTCATAATTTACTTCCCATCATAAATTTAAGTCGGTACTGACCCTGATTCACACACATCCTTTCTTATCCTGTTCAGACTGTTCTGCTCGATGGAATTTTGCTCATTTTAAGGCCATTTCAAAGCCTTCACTGATTACTTTTTCTACCTCCTCGTTCTTTTTTCTGCTTTGTCCTCCTGTCCTTTTTGTCCTTCTTCATTTCCTTCATCATTTGACTCTTCTCCATCATGAGTGGATAGTTAGACTAAGTAGTTCTTGTCTGTGTCCAGTACATCATCTACAATGGCCCTTGAAGCAGCCAAGAAAATGGATAAAATGTCAGAAGTAGCAACATGAACACAGAGGGCACTGCCCTCTTTCTTTCAATGTCAAAAGCAAAGCAGTGGCAAATAAGCAGCAAATAACTGAAGTGGAGGCAAATGAGATGCCATTGAGAAAAATGCAAATCTGCGTATCTGACAGGATGCTTTTTAAAGAAAACACTTGAACAATGTATTAAACATTTTCTCAATCAGTATTTCCAAATGTTTTAAATTCACAGAAATACAGCAGTGTTTTGAAAGCGGTCAGTGGAACACATGAAAGGTTACAAAAGCTGCGGTCTATCCTCTCTTTTGTCCTAGCCGTACCGCAATAGTACGTGAAGTTATTGGGGTCCACCGTGATCTGATACAAGGGGAGATAGGGTCAGGTAATCCACTAGCCTCCCCGCAAACACTCTTTCATGGTAGACTGCCTTTCAATAAATAAGAAATGTTGTCTCCTTCTCCAATATAATATTAACCTGATCCCCCCAACGGAGAGTGTGAGGGGTGGGGGGTGGGCACCTCCTGGGTTAGTGGCAGGAGAAAGGCCTCCAGGCCACACTGCTAATGGATACACACGTACACAGTGTTTGAGGATTAGATGAAAACCCATCTAGGGGGAATATAGTCCAGGAAAGAAGAGGACGGGCATCTCATTTGTGTTCATTTCCAAAAGAAACCCCATCACATCTTTAACTCGTGGTCATGCAGTTCGCAACGCAGAATCAAGAAGAATTTGTATAAAAAACGGCACACTGAAATGTCAGTGTGATATCATCAGGACTTATATATGACTTTCCTGTGCTTGTTTCTTATTGATTATAAGGTTCACTTTTTAAATTCCATCTTTTTGGTCACACTTAATACCACACAGCACAGCTTAGCCCACAGAAAATGAGATCCATTCCAACCAAGTACTACTGGACCCATTGTCATTCAAAGAATACCCCAAATACCAGCACTACAATTCAGCCGATTCAAATGATTTTGAGGATTATACAAGATAAAATATTGTGCTGGAGACACAAAGAATAATTGCTAATGGTGGATTTAGAATGGCCTCATTCTTGAAATGAGAATGAGGCTGACAGATAATATTTCAATTCTTTATCTTGAGCTGCCGTTAATGCAAGTTTAATGGAAAGGATGCTGAGAGAGGAATGTTAATTATCACTATTAATTTTTTGCCAAGCAGAAAGCCTGAGAAGGTTCCACCGGAACAAAGATGATTCAGATGTGATGTTCACATAACCTGTGAATGCATACCGACAGATCCAGCCTGGTTTATTACGTGTTAATGTGACCCACCCTTGGCTTTTGACAAGCATCTGCGTTCATACATTCAACTCTTTATTTTTAGTCCCAAACCAACTTGCACGAGGCTTTTTATGTCTGTAGTCAATCAATAGTTATGTAGAATATTGGACTACTTTGTGAGTAATGAGAGTACAGAGCCTTTAATGTCAATCTTTTATTTATGTTTCCACTGGGTTTTGATATATGTATGTATATTAAAGAAATGTGTGCTTGTGTCTTGGTTTGTAGAGGAATGCAGATGTAGTGGTGAATGCAGAATTGATGCTCCATTGTTCACTGTGTGGAACTCGTCTATAATTTACAGGGTCTCCACCCCTCTATGTCACTAATGGATAGGGGTGTCTTCCTGGAGACTAAAGGGGTTGAAATAGGCTCTAGGATTGCCTCTTAAAGACCTCCATGGACAGAGCAGATAAAGAAAGCCCACTTCAATGTGTTGCATGCCTAGTGGATGCAGTGGGTTACCAAAGACACCAAGACAAATCTTGAATACATCGCTATGGTTTTGAGGTGGGACAGGTGGTAGATATTTGAGGGAGGGATGATGGAGGTACAGAGGGGAGGGGTGCACAATGCGGAGTGTACACAGATCATTACCATCTCCTATAGCTCTGGGGCTTGTCATGCTGAAGGCAGGCAGATTGAAAGAGCTAATGGGAGCTGGGGTGATGCTGTGTGAAGTAATTTAGTGCAGGAGGCGTGGTAGCTGAGAGAAAGGCAGGGGGAGACGGAGCCCCTAATCCTTCCCATAAAAAAGAGATATACCCTTTCACCTTAGCGTAAAATAGCACCTTTGATACATTTGGGACAGGTGCTCAGCTCCAAGAATGAGGGAGGCTACTGTGGCCCCTAGGCTACATTGGAGTGACTTTATACCAAGAGCTGCCTATCTTTCTCTGTGTAGCATCAACTCAAAAGAGGACTTTGTTGTTTGCTTGTTCAGAGCCTTGACACCAGATGTGTGTCACCCTCAGGATGAAGAACAGCTGCTGTGGGGTTGGAATGGTATGGCCTGGGTAAAAATATCTTGCATCTTTGCCTGTGAAGTTCAGTGGCTATATGCTGATAGTATGTGGATGCTGGTATGGCTTAACTGAACAGGCTGGACTAAAATTTGGGCTCAGTTAGATTTGTTAGGGATTTACTGAGCTAGCACATACAGCAAGCGATACAGTGACCAAAGCACTCAAATAGGTTAAATGTTACTATAAACTCATGCTGATTGACATTTGAATTTCTTTCTATTATTCATTTATTTGCTCTGCTCTTAGATGGACTAACCACACTCTTTACTTATTTATAAAGACAGAGAGAGAGACTGAGACATTTCTCTCCTGCTGGCAGAGGATCAAGTAACAGGGGTTCCATCCAGATAGCTTTAGGCAGAATGGTGTGATGAGAGGGCTTGATGAAATCATTGTTTGAATCTGAAGGACACAGAGGAAGCTGTCTGAAACAGATTCAATTTAATTTGAGCACTGGGATCAAAGGCAGGCCTCTGGGCTGCTCAGTATTTTTAGTGCTGCCTTTAAAATCATCAGTCATTTTCAATCCTGATTAACTTATGGAAATCGTACGATATTTTTGAGGTGTTAATTCTCATTCGATTATTGATAAGCTGATGATGACTGATGTATAAGCCGTCGCTGTTGACTAAGGCTCCATTGATTTTCTGCTTTTTAATATACACCATGTCACGTGATTCTTTTTCCATTTAGTAAAAAGTTTTCGCAAGCCATAGGCTCGTGTGGTTTTATGTTTAGTAATGGTACCAGTGTGACAAAGCCTTTGCTGTAGTCACTCAGTGATTCATAAGAAATTGCTCTTTAGTCAAACACTGAGTAAAAGCTTTCCTGTTTTAAACACAATGTCCGAGGTATTGTATATAGTATTTTTTAAAAGGTCACCTGTTGTGTCTGACCTACTAAGACGTGGCCTGAGGACACAGTACTTTTCTTGGGAATGACTGCATGGCTTGGACAAAGCGGCTGATATAATCTCCACCATCTTCAGGAAGATCAGAGGTGTCATTGAATGTGTACCTGAAGCCAAATGATGTAGAAGTGTGTTAGCATTTATAAAAGAGAGTACGCACACTTCAGTGCACCAGGATTAGCTCGTAGGTCCTTGTGGGCAGCCTGCTGTTTTCTGCATCATTTCCAGCCCGGGTGTTTTTAGAGAAAGATTAGGACAAGACCAGATTGTTGAGTAATTGGTGGAGGGAGGCCACGGCTCCCTATGATCCCATCACACCCGTCACACTTCACTGGCGTCCCCCCCGAGACCAGTCCCATACGGATAGTACGAGAGCCATACATGTAGATGTATGTGAATGTGCATTTGTATTCATGTGTGTGCGTTCTTGATCGTGTGTGTCCATAATGTTAGAGCACAATGGCACACCAAAGTGCAGATTGCAATATTTAAATAGTGTTTTAATGTTTTTGATGTTGGTCGAGCGATCTTGTGTCAGTGCTGGAAGTCTGTTAACCTGTGCTCCTGTCCCGAGGTTCATGCCTGGATATGCAATCTTTCCTCAGCTATATCCTATTGCCCCCTAAACCCTTTCCCCTTTTGATCTTAGACAGATAAATTCTGCCTGGCTGCCCCTCCGTCAGAGAAAACCCCAGTGGTGGGTTAGCCAAGGTCGTGTGGAAGGAGGGACAGAGAGAGGGGTAAGGGAAAAGGATAGAGTGCAAAGAGACAGAAATAAGCTCAAGGAAAAAAAAGGTGTTACAGAAAGTTTCGCCTGCCTTTTAAAAATATTGCATCATCAGCAGACATTAGTTTCATTACAGATTTAAAGTTAAGACTTTCTTTGCTAACAGTGAACAGGCTCAAATTCCTTGTTAAGCGGATCACACAGATTAGCAAGGATAATACTAATAATGGGCCAAGGGAGTATATACACTTACCGTATCTACTTCAGTTACCTTATCTGCGTTTCTTTTTTCCTCCCTTTTCCCGGCCTGCCTTACCTGCCAGCCCATATTGATTGTCCTTATGTATATTTGCTTAGTGGTTAAAAAGACGCTAAGGCCACTGTCATGCTGTCATCCTGCTTTGCTCTGTATTTATTTATTTGGCAAGCTATCCTTTCTGATTCTGCTCATGTCTTCCCTCCGTCCCCGACTCTGTTCCTTTTGAAGTAGGTCATTTTATAGATAGGGAAATGTCATTCCCCTTTTTGCTCTGCCCCTCTGGTTCTCTCTGTCTCCCTCTGTCTATCTATGTTTGTAAGAAAAAAAGCCAACTGGTTTGAGATAGTGGAAGAGAAAGAGGCTGAAGCATAAAATATTATTGGAGAGCAATGCTACCATGTAGACAATGCATATATCACTGTGCAGTAGTCCTGGTGGTGAATGAGTGACTGTCAAGGCTCTGCTTCTCTGACAGGCCTGTTGACAAAGTCTACACACATGTGTGTATGTGTGTGTAAAACAGGGGGCAGCTTAGCTTTGTCACTCTCTCAGCACCCAGCCTTGTGGGTTGGACACATGGCCGCATGCCTGCAATTAGCAGCATACAGACACAAATATATTTTTATCTCCCATGTGCCTGTGTGTGGACACATGCATGCTTTGCTCCTGGCATCCAAGCCATTTGCGTGGATGCACAAAAGCACACAAATTCCTGTGTGTACTGGTAATAAGACATACACAGACAACTTAAACAACCTGGGCTGGCAGGCACGGCGATGCAGTTGTGCTTTGGGATGTGGTTGTATTTTGAATAAATACATTTGAGGAGTATTAGAAAATCGTGTTTAAATTCCACTTAGTTCCAGTGAGTCATTATATTTTATGTTAGGCATCCTATTTTCAACAGATCCTTATAAAGTCTCAAAAGTATTTTCTCTTTAGTTAAGTGTTATTTTCTGTTTTTTAACTAAAAAATACCCCTTTGAAAAATTTTGTTGTAGTTTTTTTTTTTTTGCAACAGATGCAGACATAGATTACCCTCTTATGTCTGTTGTTTATACCAGGAGCATTTGCACAGCTACAGGCAGACAGGAAGACACAATAGGTGTGAGGTTGGAGGTTTGACCCAACCACCAGCAGCTCCATGCCCCCTCCACCTCCCAACACCTGCCCCTCAAGTCCTCCACCATCCTGACTGACATCCCTCTATGGACCTGTACCCCCAGCAGCAATGGTCAATAAATCCCTACCTGATTCCACACTTCAAAAACAACCAGCCCCAGTCCATGCTCAAGCCAACAGCATCATGAATAACAATTAACACCCTCCAAAAACAGCAGTAACCTCCGATAACTCCAGTCTATCTAGCATCTGCGGTGCATTTGCATTAATGATTTCTCTCCCTCCCTTAGTCTCCCTCTCTGGGGCTTGTTCGCTTTGTTTCGCTGCGCCTTTTTGTGTATCTTTTTCCATTTTCTTTTTTTAAACAGTGTATATCGTAATTACAGCTTTAGATGGATAGCAGTGTTGTAGCTACACAAATGCAGTGATATGAGTTGTTGTTTGGAAAACTGCATCTTTTTTTTCCCACCTTTGCTTTGTGTCAAGAAAGACCGAGTAGTAAACAATTTTAAGTATTCCAGATTTTATGCAAATCCAGTCTGTTCGACAGCAGCGGGCGGCATCAGTTACAATGTGAACATAAAATACTTACACTGCGTTTCCAATGCACTGTTTAATTCTCAATCTTGTCTCTCCTTCATGCCACTCTTGCCTGGTGATTTCATCTTCCAAAATCTTCTCATTCAGGTAAGTCATTTTTAAAAAAAAATCCAATTAAGTCATTTCAAATGTAATATTTACGTAAATGCTCTTAAAACTAATTGTATTTCATTCTTACTTATTTAAAAAAAAGTCCTGACAATGTCATGAGGTTTCCTGTAAGTCACACTAAGCAGGTGTAGCTCTAGTAATGTTTCACCACACAGGCGTGGTATCAAACTCAGAAACACACACACACACGGAGTGTGTGAACATGCAGACACGCACGCCTCAGTCACACCAGCATCCATAACGGCTTTCTACATAAGCCACTAGAATTGTCTCAAGGGATCCGACTAAAATAACTGTGATATTCCTTTGAAGGCCCCTTTAGAGTACAAAGAAATGAACAATCAGCATGGAGTCTACATGTTGTGCTGTGAAATTGTCATGAATTAAAATGAACAAAAAGGGATTCATACTGGCTTTTCGGTGGAAACAAGAAACGTCTCCGCTCCACACCTACTTCACTTTTTGTTTTAACAACTTTGCCAATCTATCTCTGGTACCTGTTCTGTCCTCCTCTGTTTCCTCTTTTTCCATCACTCCTCCTGCCTGTAGCGTCTCATTTCTCTCCCCCATCCTCGTTTCCATATACATCTCCCTTTCTTATTCTTTCTCCTCTCCTCCTCCTCCTCCCCTCCATCCTCGTCTCCATATGCTGTGTCTGGGCTTGTTTACATGGCTGGAGGAAAGGAAAGGAGAGGAGAGGGCTACTTTGAATTATACATGCAGCAACAGTGGTGCACCAATCCAGTTGGGACCCACCAGATGCTTGCCCTCCAGATTCACTGCTTTTGTCTCGGTTGCTTCTCTTTACATGCACTCTGTGTGTCTTCTGTTGTTTGTATTTTTATGTGTAGTCTTAGTAAACAATTTTAGAATAGTTGCAGCATTCAGAGTATGAGGACATCCGTTTTTGGACAAAAAGAACTGATGTCTTCATCACCTTTTGTTTGCTTTTCAGCCTTGCATAGGACAGCGATTACAATATAATTGCATTTCCTGTCATATAACTCCACTTCTTCATGTTTATCATATGCATTAATCCAGTCTTTCTGCTTTGTCCCGGGGTTAGTGGCTCCCATTTCTCAGGTAAATGTGATTGGGGAACCCGTCACCCCACCTTCTCAGATGTGTCTGCAGCATGTGTGTATGTGCATGTGTGCCTATATGTGTGACAGGGAGATTTACATGCTCTAATGATGAGGGATCAGGGTGAGGACGGGGCCTGTCAGCACCCCTAATGAGAGAGGGCCTGCCTGTAGCCCGGGGCCAGGGTAAAGAATTGGAGGGGAATATGGGTAGAGGCTGGGGGTTGCACTTTGCAGTTGTGGGGGGTCCTAGGTGACAGGCTGGCATCTGTCTTCAGTGTCACTGCCCTCATCTGTAATTCAGAGCACCCTGTCCTGAATACCTCTGTACAGAAGTGATGTGCATACAAGAAGAGGTGTCTCCGCTCTGTTGAGGAGGACTACTGATTGGGGCTGTGTTAGACTCTGCAAGGGTTGAAGGCTTTTCACTCAGGCACACAGTGTCATCCTGCTGTTTCAACTCTGGTAAATGATGCTGCTTATTGATCCAGAATTCAGCTATAACAACCCCATGCTGAATTACTGAATTCAGACTGAAAAATATAAATGAATCAAATTAAGGATCTGGAGTTTGTTCTGCTCTTTATAATTTATTAACACTTACCACTCGTTATTGATTTCAATCAGATGCAGATCCACCGTTTGTAGATGAAGGGTGTTTTTCCTAAATTGTTTTCTAAAGAAGGCAAAATCCCAAAGATTATCCGAGTCTTATAGAAAGCCTCTAAAGATGCCCTGTAGGCCTGAATTGCCTCTCTAGACACACCCTCACCTGAGGGAATTTTCAGCTGCTCAGCTCTGCATTAGTGTGAGGTGCTGCTGTAACATCACACCTATGGTATTTCTCTACTTGAGCTACTTAAGCCAAATGTTTTCAAACCAAAAATGGCAAGACTGACCTCCCACAGGATTCTCTCCCCCAGATAAATCCATATCCACAAAGTGCAAATTCTCACTGTGTTTACCTGCAGTGTATTTTAGATCAGATTATTACTTTCTAATCATTAATCATATCAGACTGATACTCTGATAGATGCTGATGCATTTGTTTTTCTTTTGTTATCACTTATAATCTCTTTAAGGCTGTCAAAATCACCCTAATGTCTCTAATGGTATAGTTGACAACACATAGTGCATCAATGCAGGCCATTGACTTGACCTCTGACATCAGAATCGTCCTCGGGGCATGCCCTGGCTGTTTGGAGACCTCCCATGACACGCTGATGCTGTTCTGTGTCCACACGTGTTGCAGTGTGGCTCTGCTAAGTCCATTGATAATTCAGCTAATGAGTGTGACAGGATGACCAGGATTAACCCTCTTTAGCATCCCACTGTCTACCTGCCTATCTGGCTCTGCCTCACTGAGCTGTAGCAAAAAGATAATCAATAGCACAAGATCTGTCACACGGGAACCAAAAGAAGAGGTATTTTTAGGTAAAGAAAGTACATGTTTTCCTAACAAAAAATGACACACATGTATATATTGCCATGCTAGAGTTACAGTCTGCTCTATTGTTGTCCCATAGTTTGGTAAAAGACATAGCGGATAAGCATTAGAGGGCTTTTTGCAGAGAGCAGCCAGGGGTTGCCACATGCAGCAAGCAAGGCCCTGTTCAGGGACATGTTCTGTGCCTGGCTTTACCACATCAGTAGAGGAGTCCTTATTCAGCAGCCCTGCCTCCTCGCTCCTCTCCACCTCCTAACCCATAGACCAAACCCAGGCCCAGCCTCCACTGCTCTAATTATAACGGGAGCTCCACAATCTGTAATTTATAAGTCTAAAACACTGTAATTAACTACAGCTTTTATAGGGAGTCATAAATAATGCCAGACCTTTCTTTTTTTCATAAATCTGACTTCTCTACACTCTTCTTTTTGGCCTGCTCTGGGTTTGTTTCAAGGTAACACGGGGAGACCTAAAATAATTATTCCAGCCTCCTACATCATACAACCCTCTAAAATCCCACTCATGTAGACAGCCTTTTTTCTGTCTGGTATGGGGGATTTTGTGGGGTTACCCAACAACATTGAGTCAGAACATTTTGTCAAGTCCTGCCAGTTTTGGGATGGCTGACTCAGAGTTGGGGAGGTGGGGAGGGCAAGAAGCACAGCTTAATATGTGTTTGGTGTTCCTGGAAATGAAAGTGCGGTGAGGGATCCCTCTGAATGATCCTGATATACTTGTCTTAAGCATAGTGATGTAATTAATGACTCTAACAGAGTAAGACATAAAAGCACCAAGGACAGGAAAATGTTACCATATGGCTGAAGTGAAAGAGTTCTCTGTAACGCTCTGAGAAAAATATAGGATAGAATCACAACACATACAGTTTCCAGGTTGACAGTTAAGCAGCAGCTATAGCTTATGTGGTTGCAATACAGTCTGGTCTCTGTGCAGTTAAAAAACAAATCCCTGCTGCCCTCCCACAGCCGCCTTCTTATGGATGTTTTACTCAGGCAGCAGCAGATTTTCCAAGATAGTTGAGATAGTCAGATATGCAAGGGAGATGATGGTGCATATGGATGATGGTTCCTGCTGTAATCAGTCGCATTGTCTGACGGCTGTTTTCTTCCCCGCTTGTTTGGGTGGCTGGTGATTTATGTGGTGGTCTTTATATTCAGTCCTTAGGGAGGGACTGCCACCAAACAGGCTGGAACAGCTAGACTCAGCATTCGTCTCCTGTCACTACCAGCCTCCTTACTTGTTACTCAGACAACACAAAGCAGCCTACCCAGAGAAAAATGACCCCCACCCCACCCAAAACGAATAAAGAAGAAAAAATCTTTTAAAAGTTAACAAAAGTGAGATACATAGTGAGGCACAAACCAACAGCAAACAAAACAAAGTGTAACAAAGCAAAAGACTGAGGGGAGGCATGGAGGTGAAGTACGGGATAAAAAAAATGGGCCACCCTGGGCACAAGGAAAGCTCTTAGCACCCACTCCCCAGGACTCAACAGACAATAGTCCATCTGCTGGAGACACACAGGCGCTTTCAGTCTGCAGAAAAGCCCCCTCGTTTGGATTCAGCCTCCGAGTATCTTCCACTCCCCTCCCTTTCGACCACCCAGACACTGCCGCCACCATCTCCCCACTCTTGCACATCGCACATATGCAGGAGATGATTATAGTCCTCCCTGTCTTACGGCCCTGCCTCCAGTTTTTTTAGTATCCACTAGAGACAGATCCTGCTGATAGTTCAAGGCAGACAGAGGCTCTGTTCTATTGCTGCTTAAACCCTTCTCTTTAGCAGACTATTCAGCTTGGAATCAATTAATCTCAAGCCTGCCTGGTAAAAAGCCTGCAGGTGGGATTTTAGTTGAAACCAGCATTCTGGGTTTTTTCCAAGAAAATTCACAGCAGAGAATTTAGTTTTAGGTGTTATGAAGCGCTAAATAGAATACTGATCAATTCCGCAGTGTGTCTCAAGAGATTTTTTTTTAATCTTGTTTTTTTTTTCCTCTTTACTTTTGAAGATGCATATAATGAATGTGCACACATATGCCTGTCTGCCTGGCAGTCTGTGATTCTGGCTGTTTATTTGGGCTTTTGTTTGAGCAGTTCTGTGGCTGGAACTGAGTGTAGTCCTCAGCGGAGTAGTTAGGCCTCCTGAGATGTGGCTCTGGGGTTTCCTGTGCTCCCTTGCTATGCCAGGGTCTTTAATGACAATATGGTGGCCCAGGCAGTGGCAGCTCCTCTGAGAGAGAGCGAGAGAGCGAGGGGAGGAGGTAAGGCACGGCAGGGGCTGATTAGCGAAGAAGCCAAAGATGTTTACGAGGCTTTACCGCTCACCGTTTTAACCCCTATCAGGCACTCTGTGGAGATTAGGCATGATTTTGACTCCACTAGAGAATATGCAGATTATCTTAGCTTAGGTTTCTCACCTTTAGTGATCCCTCACATGTTAAGAAATGATGTGATTTCAAAATTATTTTAATTTTAATTAGGCTGAACCATGCCGTTTCTTCCTAATTTACACTTGTCATATTCAAAGCAGTACTCTATCCACTCTCTGTACAATCCATGAGGCTCCTAAGGAATCCCGGGATGTAGTGGCCTGGATTCCAAATGTTTTAGTGGGTTTACGAAAAGGGTTTTAGTCTTAATGTGGTTGGCAGCTTGCCACTGGTCCCGCACTGATTCGGTTGAGGATAACTAAAGTAATTGTGTGTATGTGTGTGTGCTTGTATGTTCTTGCGGCTGTTACAACCCGAAAGCTCTTGACGTGAAGTAGATTTTAATCCTCCCTCTAACTAAGCTGCCAGCTCTTGGGTATAATTTGAACCCATCCAATCTAAATCTCAGCGTGCCTCTTCACTAAGTGGTAGGTTGTGGACTGCAGCTTCTTTCTGTGCGTGGCAGCTTTTCCTCTGATGACATAATGTGCTGACCCTCCTTCTTGTGTTTTATGCAGTGGGCTGTTGGTTGTACAATCACATAATCCGGAAATAAGTAAGTGGCAGGGAGTGGGGATGTTCTCTTTAAAGCTTAGCTGTCTGCCTAGCAGTGATGAGAGGTTTCAGTGTGAGGATGAGGGGATCTCAGCATATCCCAGTGCTCTTACTCCTGCCGTAGCCACTTTTCAGGGACAGACTGAATGGGTGCTGGCAGGTCTCCCCCTGTTCCTACTTCGCACTAGTTCACCTCGTCTCTCTATGGCAACATACACCTGTGGGAGTAATAGGAGCTGCGTGCTGACTGCTAATATTGTGTTTACCAGAAAGCACAACAAGCTTCTTATCACTGCACTGTATGTTTTATATCTCAGATATAAATGCAAATGTATTCCTTATGGGGTCTAAATAATTCTCTACTCTTTTTATGAAATACCAACCAAACCCCGTAGTGCTTTGATGGATTTGTGTACTACGTTCAGTGATGCTGCAGAGTGGCTCCGTGTATAATAACCATAATCAAATCAGTGCCAGTAAATATGTCTCTTGAGCTGAGCAGGCTTGGCATTAATGTCAAAAGTGTTGAGATGTTGAAGAAACAGACTAGATGATTTATTTGCTGAGGAAATCGCTGTCACAGCAGCCCTGCTCTCAGCTCTTTCCCTAGTGCCCAGTGGGCCAATTAGACCAGCCTCTAATCCAAGGTACAACACCTAACTATGCCACCAGAGAGTAGAAGCATACACAACACAGATCAGCTGCTGTCATGCACATTTCAGTCACTCTCCTGTTTGCCTATTTTGCATTCTTATCCGCCTCCCTTCCATCTTAGTTCCTTCTCTCCACTTTCTCTCCCCTGTGGTATCTGCCACACTGTGGGCCAGTCAGGCAGGATGGCTGCTCGGCCAGTGCCGTATGGTCGCTGCCATGCTCAGGTGATTAGGCCTAATTATGAAGACATTTGTGCTACACTAATTAACGAGCCTGTTGTGTTTCCTCTCAACCTCTTCTCTCCTTCCCTCTTATGTCCCCGCTTAAGTTCAACCTGTGGTCTCTCACCTGCTCCGCAGCCTGACGTATGCCCTTGCACTGTAGCAGCAAACAGATTGTAATCTTCACACTGTGGCTACACTCCCCCGACCAGGTGTTGACAATTAATTTCACTTCACCTTCATCAAGAGCAACAATAAATCTGAAATGCTCTGACAGTCAATCAGCATGCACTGGCAGTGTGTCAGATATGACAGCACTGATGTTTGACTCTGTCTTGTCAGATGTACGTCTGTATGCTTTCATCCAGTGAACCACCAGTGGTGCATGTACATTTATAAATAGACACTCAAACAGACAGGATTTCCATGTACACGTAAAAAAGAGGCCTGATCTTTTCAATCTAGCCCATAATGTATTAGAATATCCAAAAGAGGCTTCACAGAAAGATCTCAATGTTCTCTTGTTGCTGATGGCTTCCTTGACAGTGGCACTATTAGCAACTGGTGTCAGGCTAAGGGCAAATCTGGGCGGGGATGGATGGTCTCCGGGGAGAAAGCGAAGAGCTATATGGTGGCTAGGGACGAGGGGGATGGGTGTCATATTGCAAGTCATCAAACAAAGCAATGAGATTACTGCCAGTAACTGGTTTTAATATCAGAGCTAGGATATTGCCAGAATCTCCACTGTGGCAACTTAAAAATGTCAGACATGATTTAAAAGGTTATTCCAGTGCCCAATGGGGAGGAAGAGACAGTCTCTCCTTTTCCCTTTTACTCCTTTTCTTTGTCAGCTGTTAGATTTTTATCTGGTGTATTATCTCCACTTTAGCCATCTTGTCTAAATTCTGACAAGTGTACCAACAGTATCATTTCTCAAATGATTGATCTGGGAGAGAAAAAAAAAATCAAACCATTTTAGACTCATTTCATAAAAAAAATCAATGCATCTCCTGTTTCGCTCCAAAACAACTATTTCAACTGGAAGTTCCAAGAAAACTCAACAATATCCTGCATTGATCTCATTGTGTGGTCTTTGTAGTCTCATTTTGGCTCTTGTCGTGATACGAGCCTATTGTGTTCCCTATGAGACTGTGCTATGATCTAAATTCATAGGGAGCCCTCAGTCCTGTTGTCTCCCCATGTTGTTGCCGAGGGGGGCCCTGTTGGAACCAGCTTTTCCAGGGGCAAGCTTTTGATACTCACAGGAACCATTAGATGTCTTGTTCAAGCACATTAGTTCCAGTGTTGACTAGGGAAGACTCAAGAGGACGGGGTGGACTGAATCTTAATGTTGCGCTCCGGAAAACCTTAGTTTGGCTTGTAAAACAGGTTTAACTTCCAAAGTTGTGGCTAAGGTCAAAAAGGCTTTAATAACAGCGTCTCAGCTGAGCTTTACATTGCTGTATAAGTCTGATATCTTGCCTAGACAATGTTTTATGAATGCTCATGCACCTGCTCTCTTCTTCCCCACTGCTCCCACACATCTAGGCCCCTCAGGGAGGAACAAAACTGATATTCTTGGCACCCCACCCCACCCTCACCCTTCCACCTATACTGCCAGCCACCCTTCAGTTTCCCTCTCATCGCTCATTTTTCTCCAGTTGGAAAGCAAACAGGATTTGGCAAAATACAAAAATAAAATTAAAACAAATTCATGCATGATAACAAAACCTCCTGCCATTACGCTACCAGCTAACAATCATCATCTCTTTCTTTTCTTTATAATCAGAGGGTGTCGGGTTTGTTTTTTCTTCCTTAACCCATTTTAAAGAATGTCTCTTCTTTAACACCTGCATTCAGTGAGTAGTGTGCCTTGGCACCTGTGCCAGGATGTTTTTCTTGTTTAAAGCTTGATTTAATGTCATCTTCTTAATGGAGAAGTGAATGATACGAGGAAGCTTTTTGCTTCCTCGAAGACACAAGTGTATATGTCTGTGATCTGAGCCAGCAAGCTGTACACTGCACGTTCTGCTCTTTTTGTCTCCCATCAGCAGGTTTGTGGTGTGGCAAGCTGAAGTGGTGTATGCTCATTTACAAATTTGTTTGCTTCATAAATCATTGGCTTTCTTCATGGTAGATGTACTATAGAAGGGAAACTGGCAGGGAGTGAAAAAGTGCTCTTTAAGCACCCCCAGCTGCTCAGCTGTCCTACTCATACACAAGTGAAGACTGAGGCAGTGCAAATTGAACCAATCCATCAAATAGGGCGCAATTTGTTTAACCTTCTGATTCAGATATTTAATGGCTTAGTTATTCCATGTAGGAAAAAGGCCGCATATACTGTTCAGTCAACTTAAATAGTTACAGAAATGAATACAGGTACACAGATGCACATTGCATGCACGCACACATTGCGACTAATGCAGCACCATTAAAGGGAATAGAAAAGTGCTCCAGAGAAGAGTGCTAGACGAGAACCAAAGAGAATAGAGGAGAAGATAGTATGCAAAGAAATTGAGAAAAAAAAGGTGTAGGAATAATAAAACAGTTTCTCTGGCAGGCATCCAGGCAGAGTGTGAGGGCAGGGTTCAGATAAAAAGAGGAATAGGAGACTTGGAAGTAAGCCAGTCAGATTTCACAGTTTTTTACTCCCCCTTCTCCACCCCCCCATTTATTGTCAGTGCCAAGATCTTTTGCCAGAAAGTAATGGAAACTCCCTTGTAGCTGGCGTTCAAATTGTGGAAGAGAAGAGCAGGTCTGCTGAAAGGCCATTTTTGATTCTCTTACATGTTCAGTATATATGGTTTCCTGCAATAATCAAAGGAGATTCTCCACCATACCCTAAAAACCCTTTGACCAACTTGTTTTTAATGCATGACTCATACTTTAACTGCCCACTTTAGATGTCACCAAGCCCATCCTGTCTCAGTATAACTCAAAGTGACCCAGCAGATTTTAAGATAGGGTTTCTATGCTTTTCACCACATGTAGCCATTTTAAGTCTTAATGCCAAAAATAATCCAAGGGAAGTGAGCATTGAGCAGGAAGGTCCCCAGTTTTTTGAGTGGGAAAGAAAATAGGCAATATTCAGCAGCAATCGCTGAGATAGAGACTTTCACTCCCAGCTGTGGAAGCTTTTTTTATTTAAAAAAAAACAGCAACAGACTGGGCAGCTTCCATGTGTGAATGTGAAAGTGTGAATGTGCAGCAGAGAGGTCCTGCAAAACAGCACGCTCAGTTGACCTTCCCCGTGTTAATAAAGGATTGAGAGGGGAAAAAATAGTGCATCATGCTTTTCATAACATACACCATTAAAATGTAGAGAATTCATGTTGTGAAAATTGCAACCTGCTTGTGTGGTTGACATAATGCCCCCAGAATGACACAATTAAACCCTAACAAGCTTGCCCTTGACACCCTGTCTTTTGCCCTCACAGCCTACTTCCAGAGCCCAGAGGTTTGTCTGAGCACCAAGAGGAAAACGCTGACATTGTGGGCTGCTGCTGTTGCTCGTTATAGCAACCTACATCTCAGAGCTGTCAGGAGCTCGCTCGTGGTGACATGGGGAAATTGGACTGACTGATTTCTGGAGGGCATTCCCCCCTGCTATGCTCTGACCTGAAATACGAGAGAAAGTGCACTAGTCAGTGGACCATCACCTGCCTTGAGATACAATGGCAATTGTACCTTAACTAAAAGCAGCAGTAGCCAGTATTTGGATTTCAAAGTTTGTTTAAGAAAGAATCATACGGCTAAGCAGTTTTCCTCCTTTGCATTCTCTTCCATTGAGGCTGAAGTGAGAGGATTCTTGAGAGCAAGGGGTATTGAGCAAGACTCACCAGTGGAAAGAATTTATCAGCGATTAGTAGGAGATTGAATGAACTAATCCTTGGGAGCTACTTCAAGACTTCTCAGTCCCCTTTCCTTGAGGATAGAGTCCTGTCTCCACTAATGTGTTACAATCCACATAAACACACATGCTCCCACACACACAAGAGCTCTTATTAACGGAAATACAAAAGGAAAAGGTGCCATCTTTAAACTCAGCTTTACAATGATGAAAACGTATTCAGATAAACTCATGTTCACGCACATTCACACAATGAATCACACACACTTATGCACTAGCCACAAAATCCTTTCTCCACCACCTGCTAACCCACATCCATAATGTTTTCCTCTCCCCTGCAGCTCATCAGGGATTAGGGAAATTGCCTGGAATGAAAGAAATATGTTCTTTGATGGCCCCCTTTTCATGCATATGGTGGCACAAGACGCAGCTGGAGGTTCTTTCGGGAGCCAAAGAAAAGGTTCAGCTGTGGAAAAGCCAAACAGTGAACGATGAGGCGTCGTGTACCGCTTCCTCTGTGTTTAAAGATGGGCATTTATAGCTTGTGTTTTCAGTAGCAGTGAATTTACCCACTATTTATATTCTGTAGGGTAGTAATAGTATGGATTATGCATCAGTTGTCTGCTGGTGAAGCTGTGCCATGCTCCTTCAGCAGATGTTAAGTGAATTGGGACATCCTGTAACCACAGTTTTACATTGGTCTAATCTAATTGGCCTCCCAGCCTTCCGAGCTGCTGGAAAATTTTGCTGCGGTGTTGCATGATGCCGTTTACTTTTCACAAAGCGCACATGGCTTCCCCCTCAATTGCACCACATGTAGGCACCTCAGCTCATAACCAACTGGATGCCAGCGGCCTGATGGTGAGGGTAGAGGTAATGACCCCCTGTTCATGCGTGGGTGGGGCTGAGAGGGCAGACAGGAGTGTAGTTGCCTATAATTTACCCAGTGTGACTACATGTTGAGGGTTTCATCTGTACTTGATGGTCTACGAAAGCCGTGCATCCTGTTGGGGGCGTTGAAGGCAGGGGAGTTAATTGACTGGTTTTAGCAAGTACTGCCGTTCTACACACAGAAGTTCAGGTTTATCACTGCAGGAGCATAAAGCATAAGACCTTTATCAGAGGTGTGTGAGGAGCATGTTCGTAACTGAACCTCACAGTCCCCTGAAAAGGATAATTACACAAAGAAATTTAAGTTTTATTTTTTAAGATGATATGCATGTATGTATACTGCCATGGCACATTTATTTCCACTGTGATTCTGCAAGAGTCAGCTTTAGCTTACATCAAGTTACTGTACTAACATTGTGCTGTGGAGTGATATACATTCAAAAAACTATAGAGAGCCTGCTCTCATCCTTTTCTTAAGGAGTTCATGCTATCATAAATTTAATCTGATGCTGTAAGTAAAAGCAGAGAAGAGTACACAGATTGACCAAGTTAAGGTCATCGTGTAAAATTACAGAAATTGATCTATCAGCTTAACCGGTTATGGGTCAAATTCAGTAATATTTGTCCTCAAGTAATTGCTTTTGGGATTACCTTGACTCCGTATGTGGGTTCAACTGATGAAATATATTTCCTGCTTTTTAGATGTAATTACCAATCAGGTTTCCTTGTGTTTCATTTCAAACTGTTCTTTGCTCTCCTCTCTGTGCCTCCCTTTCTGTGTTTTTCACTTAAGGATAAACATACCACTTTGTGTGTCTTTCTGTGGGTACAACTTCGATTTTGGCTTTGTTTTAACCACAGCAGAGAGGCTTTGATCATTTTGAGATGGACTCTTATTTTAGGACTTGTCTGTTAATGATCAGCACAGCAGCAGATGTGTACAGCACATGCTGTACATACAAAGAGTGGGGAGAAAGACACAAGCTACATGTGTGCACATATCTTTGTTTTCCTGTTGGTCCTTTTCTTCATTGTGGAAATTATACAATCGCAGTGGCTCTGTACCCTACAGTGGGGCTGTTTCTTTGCCCCCTCCCTAAAATGAAGGGAAAGCAAGGCTGAATTTGAAATTGACTCCCAGCTTGGGACTCAGGACTTTGTCCAAGAACCACAAGCAAACCGGAGTTACTCCTCTGTGGTCAGCCCAGCCTTGTAGCATCCTGGCACAGACCAGTGGCACAGAAATAACAGCAAAGAAAAGGGAAGTCATTATGGGGCTGTGTTACTGTTCACGTTGAATTATTATGATAGTGTCCAAAATAAACATGCACACCACAGTCCGTTGGTTTATGAGAAAAGGGAAAAATAATCAAAATGGAAAAATGAATGTAATTATAAAAAAGTGGCATCGTGTTTCCTTTGAAGTCTGTCATTTTCTAATTTTGTTTTAATTTCACTCTTTCATCCAGTTGGCACTAGGTCCCTGCATTTCTTGATATGATGATGGAGTGCTGATTATAGAAATGAAATGTGTGGAAGAGCGCTATTACAAGACTTTGACTTAATGGATCTGTGAAGCAATCAGAGAAGAAATGTTATGTAGAGTTTAGCACAGGAGTGCCATCCACATGTCCAGTAAATCATGCCCCAGTTCTGCCTTTTATTCTGAACTTCAGTCTAAGTGGCAGAGGCATAATCCATCAGTAACAGAGAAGCCAAATCCACACCCTACTGTGCTAATGGAGGGATTGTATCTTCTTAGTCCCACAGGGAAGTTGTGCCATATACCTTCCCATTGTGAGGCTAATCTCTGGTTTATGGGCCAGAGAATATCTTTGCAACCACAACAACTACTTTCCAAAATCTCTCTCACAAACCACACAAGGTCATATCTCAAGCAATTAACCGAGTTCAGCCAACACATAAGCTGCCTTCTCCCAGGCATTGAGAAGTGAAAAGCCAGCACTTGCATGGGGTCCTGGGATGGTGACTGCCCTGGGGGCTATTGGAATTGATTGGCTATCCTTACTTAGGAATGACCGAGCTTCTCTAAGCGCTTAGCATTCTGACCTAAGAAAGATGAGGTTAGTGTCCTCTTGGCAATTTCCACACAAATCCACTTCACTTTACTCCGCTGCAGCACTTGACTTCAGTTCACAGGTTCTATTCACTTTAGTTCTCTGTGCTCTGAGAGAGAGAAGATGCATGAAATGAGATTAAGTTGGTGGCTCTCCCTTTTCGTCTATCCTACCCCTCTTTTTGTTGTGGCGTGCCATAATACCCACCTCAGGGTCACAGCAGCAGAGAGCAGTTTGAAGGTAAATAACTATGGAGGGTAATGAAGTAGATGAATAATAAACGTGGGAGTGTGCCATGTGGTGCCAGGATTCAGGGGCAGCCAGGATCAGTGGGTTGTATGAATGCGGGCCCTGGGGTCATAGTCCACACACTTGGGTAGGTGCCAGGCAGCAAGATCACAGCAACAACAGGAACATCTGGATGTTCCTATATTACAGTCAGCATAGATCTTTATCTTCTAGGAGCATATCTTGATCTTCTGCTTAAATATAGTCTCCAAATTAGTGAGGATCAGGTTGGAGTTTGAATCTGTTGACTTTCAAGATTGCATTTACATGGTTTTGGGCATGATAATCGTGACAATCACAGCATCTTCATCTCTTCTAGGCAATATAAACCAAAGCTTTCAGCATTTCGAAATCTATTTTATCATCTTTTAGTCAAGTAAATGTGACCCAATGTAGTCATTTTATACGCATGCTGCATTGTGGTGTGTCATTTGATGTTAGAGCTATCTGCTCTTTCCTTAGAGATACAGATGCAGTGCTTTCATTTATGAATTATCTACTCAATGATTGTCTGTGACATTTTTAGGCCATTGACAGCTGTCTAAATTTTGAACTTTAAAACCTCAGTGCAAATCTTTCTTGCCCTTTCTTTTTTACTTGATTTGAGATCTTGAGTTGTTTTGAAGTTCACACAAAGAAGAGATATAAATCTTTTTTTATTTATGTGATAATGTGGTAAAGAATCCACATGCTGATCCTTGAGTGGCTGGAAAATAACAGCAATATCTAAGTATTTTGTTCTTAGGGGGGCAAAATGTATACACTCTACTAGCTTCCAGCTGGATCATATCTCACAAACACTATCAGCATCATTGGAGCACATCATTTATATGAAAATTCCTGCAGAATGTGGGTATTAGGTAAAATGCAATCCCTGTAAATGTATGGTGGAAGTGTGGAAGATGTCTTTGACAGCCATAAAATATAGAATAAATAGTTGTCTCTGGATAGGTCAAAGGCACAGTACATGCTTATTATTGGGTTTGGTTAAAAAAATCCAATAAATTCACACAGCCTGACTATCACTCCATGGACACAACATCTTTCAGGCCCACATCCAACACACAGCCCCTTTTTCTTTAGCCTGAAAAAGGATGTCAGTTCACGGGAATTTAAATTGTTTTTCTCGGCCTGAGACAATGAAATGATAACGGATAATGGTGATCCACGAGGCATAAAGAGGGAAAAAAGAAGAAAATGGTCAAGGTTGAGAGAGTAAATTTCCTGGGGTCAGAGGTCTAGGGATTAGCAGATGTCAGAAGGAAAGCTGGGAGTATGGGGTGATACAGCCATGGTGGTGGGGAGACGAAGGGGGCAGAGAATATGATAGTGGCCTCAGACATGATCCAGTAGTAACCCGAGGTCACCATTACTTCCTCTTAGACCTACATGAAATGCATTGCTTTCTTTCTTACTGGATGTTACTGTTGCTTTCTATTTGCTTCAAACTAACCAGTTCTTTTCTTTCTTTTTTTTTTCCATGTCTGCTCCTTGACCACCCCTTTGTCTTCTGCTGCATCCTGAACTAACTGTACACTCCACAGGTGAGTGAAAATAATTTAACTGAATAAAAATAGACATACTAATTAACAATACAGCCACTGAACTATCAACAACATACACAAAACCAAAACAAAATTAATTAACTGATAGATGTATAGATCACACCTAGTGAAAGCCTGAGAAGACCATTTACTAGATTAAGAACTAATGCCATAAAGAGGATTTTCACCATATGATCTTGCTCCTCATTTGACACACTCTAGCAAGGATCCTATGCAATCCTCTAAATCTGAGCTGTTAGTATTTGTTCTGAAGACCCGTCTGTGTGTGTTTAACCCAGCTGGGATCCCACTGAGTGCTGCTGAAGAGAAAATAAAATCGAGAAAATCGGCTTAATTGGCTTAAATTAAAACAGCACAGGAGAAATTGGAGCGGATGTGGTGTGAGGTTATCTGGAACGATGCACTTGTACAAATATGTGTGCGTATGAGTGGGAGGGCACCGCAGCACATTGTAAGTACTGCCTCAGTTCCTTCCTCTGGGTTGCTTGGCACCAGATGGCCTCCCTGAGCGAGGAGCAGCTGAGGAGTCTGACGAGCCCTCACGAGGCCATGTGCAGAGATGTGAAAGAGGCTCCACCTTTCTTACATGTAGCTCTGTTGGAAGGGGTGAAGGTATATGGGCCTTTGGAGACCCGTTAAACTTTCATCTGCAGTCGTCCTCCCACTCTACAGCTGGTTCAGCCCACATCCGTGGTCCCAGATAGGCCACGGCCAGGGTCACAACCTCTCTACAGCCATAAAATATACATCACTCCCACTGAAGGAGTTCCTCCAGTCCATTTTCCCATCCCATTATTCTTGACATGGTTTTCTTTGTACGCAAAATGATCAGGAACAAACTTGTTCCTCTTGATATATTCGTCCTTGTCTGGCTTTGTTCCACCTCTGTTCATTTACAGTGTGAATTCACTCCCACTTTTGCCAGAGAGCAAATGAAGGTCTTCGCTGTCGTTTCCACATGTTGAGTGTCACACTCTGTTTCCCTCTGTATCTCAGTTTCTTAACAGCAAATAGCATTTCTCCTAGCCTGGTGTTATCTCCTCACTCCTCACTGTTGAGGGAGAAAGGGAAGTGATCCAGACTGGCTTGATCTGGTTGAACTTCTCCCTGATAGCAGCAAGTCAGGGCATCCTGGGATAATGTAATTCTCTCTGTACACTATTAGAAACATTGAGAAATAAAGGGAGCTCTTTGTGGGGGGGGGGGTTGCAGTCCTCGAGGTTGACTGATTTACCTTGCATGCCGTTATTACCATGTCTGTGAACTTCACTGGCGTAGGTTGTTCAGCACAGGTGGTTCTAGTCACCAGGCAGCAGTGGAGCATATTCTGTATGAAGTGTCTCAATCCAGAGCAGATTGCATGCTGGCAGTTAACTGATAAAACTACAGCAGTGTGGTGGTAGAGCTGATGAGTCAGGAGACGTTTCTTCTTCAGCTGAAGTTCAATCTGCAAAAAAACAAACAAAAAAAAACAATAGAAGTGAAAAGTCTAGCAACTATGCTTGACTGCATTCATGTACAACGAACGTGGGGTGGGGGGGATTTATGAAGTCTGGACTTGTTCTTACTTCACCCCAGAGGCTCATGATGACATAACCAGAGCAAGTGAGAAAAAGAGAGAGGAAATGACCATCTATAAACACAGCATGTTTCATCTGTTATGTTTTGTTTATTGGAGAAGGCAGAAGAAGTTGTCTGAAGAACATTTTTAACAGCCGTCTTCACATTTCTGGTCAGGTTGACATGCTGTATCATAGTGAAGCTATCCGAGTCTGCCAGCAGGGATTCGTTCAGACTGAATCCTTTGGGTGTGTGTGTCTGTCTGGGTGTGTGTGAGTGTGTATAGACTTCTATAATATGTGAACAAATTAATATGGATTTATATTAGGTTAATATTGAGGTTTATTGGTCCTAAATTTGACTTGTGTGTATAAATCATGGGCAGCACGGTGGCACGGTGGTTAGCACTGTTGCCGCACAGCAAGAAGGTCCTGAGTTCAATTCCACCATCAGGCCGGGGTCTTTCTGTGTGGAGTTTGCATGTTCTCCCCGTGTTTGCGTGGGTTCTCTCCGGGTACTCCGGCTTCCTCCCACCGTCCAAAGACATGCAACTTGTGGGGATAGGTTAATTGGATAATCCAAATTGCCACTAGGTGTGAATGTGTGAGTGAATGTGAGTGTGAATGGTTGTCTGTCTCTATGGGTTAGCCCTGCGACAGACTGGCGACCTGTCCAGGGTGTACCCTGCCTCTCGCCCTATGACAGCTGGGATAGGCTCCAGCGCCCCCCGCGACCCTGAAAAGGATAAGCGGAAGCGAATGGATGGATGGATGGATGGATGGATGGATGGATGGATGGATGGATGTATAAATCATAGTTATGCCACACATATATACACACTGAGTAAGTGTGTTACACTGTGCTTGCCCTCACTTACACTCAAAACCAAAGAAAAATTAATGGGTTTTTCACCAGCTATGGCTGACCATGTAAACCTTTTCTGCTGCCACTATTATTAGTAATATAATAATGACATTTACATATTAATATATTTACACATTTTCCATCTAAATGTGTAGTTAAGTTAATTGGTGACATATTCAGATCTGCACTGAATATGTATTTGCAAACCAATATATCATATACATATATGTGTTTTTATGTTGTTTTTTTCTCTGTATCTATTATTGTACAATCTACTGTATAATATAAAGCGCCTTGAGGCGACTGTTGTTGTGATTTGGTGCTATATAAATAAAATTGAATTGAATTGAATATTACCATGCATTATGTTTATGTAGCACACAGGAGCAAGAAGGCAAGAGATTGAGTGTCAGCTAGTCGCTTCTCATTTTTGTATTGCTCTTCTGTGTTACACTGCACTCCTTATTGCTTAAAAAAAGCTTCCTGTTAAGAAGATAGAAGGCAGCTCAACCATATGCTTGTTTGTTATTTCTGCCAACTTATGCCAGCTTTTACTGTTTGAATAAAAGTTGATAGAAGTAAATTGGAACTCCTGGGGTTCCCTTGTCTGTTTCCTGTAGCTCTGATTCCTCATCCGTCTCTGACGGATTGAGAGGGCAGGAAAGAGTCTTAGATGTGAACAGGTTTTCTCACCACAGCCAAGTTGCACTATGTGAACTGTGTGCGAGTGAACCCTGTCGAGACTGGACAGAGCAGGACTCTGTTGGAATGAGACCTGAGGATGACTTGTGCGTCACTGTTGGCTTATTTCCTCTCCCTTTACTGTTTAAAAGCCACAGACTTAGTGATGAGGCATGCTGAAACACACGATGTGGGGAGTAACATTCCTGACATTGTTGCCTCAGCCAGTCAGAGGTAATTGTTTATTTGAATATTCTGGTGCAAGACTGCTTCAGCATGTCAGCTGCTCAGAAACAAATTGATGAGCAGCGCTGTTGTGAGAAATTGGCTGATGAATGGAGCTGCAAGTCCCAGGGTGCAGAACTTGGCAGAAAAACCTACAGTTCATATGCCACAGTTGTATATACAGACTGCGTTTTTCTGTTACATGAACCCAAACTTCGTACTGACTCTACATACTTCCACACTTTGTTTACAGAGTTTAACCTGCAGGGTAAGGAAAGCACACAGAGAGTAATCAGCAAAATAGTCAGAATAAACACCAGAGACCTTGAATTGCCACATTTCTGTAATAGCTAACTACGCTACACCTGGGGAGAGTTGCCCACTGGTCTTTCCTTTGCTCTGACGGTCATGTACACATAGGGCGTCAGTGTCTGGCAAGGATCACATCAAAGACTGTTTACCCATCCAATAGTCAATGCAGACTGGGTGATGTTTATTTGGCCCTGGGCTCTCGTTCAGTTAATAGGCAGGGCTGCACTCTTGATGAATTATCAAAAAGAAAGTGCCACATTCCTCCTCTGATGGCACTTTGAAAGTGTTATAGCTTTTTTATTGCCTTCCTCCCTTAATGAGTAGAAGGGAGCCCAATTACCAGCAGAGGCCATCAGGTTTCATCTCCGTAACACATTTCAACCGGAGAGTATTATTATTGTTCATTAGGTTAGGGCCAGAATCTGCGTAGCTAATGAGAAAGCTCAGTAGCCAAGAACCCTCCTGTACACCAGCAAGACCACAATTCTATTAATCATAACATATTGCCTAATACTGCCTTGAGAAAGAAGCACAATCATCAATTATTATGTCCCTTTTCTTCTTCTTTTAAAGACGCATCATAGTAAGCCACACTGTGAGGAGTGTTTGTTTAAAGAGCAACTCTCAGAAGGAGTTGAGTCCAGTTGAGTACTGTTGAAAGAGACCTCTTTGTGTTTGTTGGCAGTGAGAGGAGATTGGGACTGTAGGAGGCCTGCCAACACTGCTGTTTAAGTACATACAACGTTACTGGGTTACTCCAGAGGGGGTGGGCGTAGACTCGGCAGGCTTGGATTAGCATGGGGCCAGAGAGCGGCAGCTGGGTGTTTCTGGTGGCACAGGATGGGGGTAGGCATGCGTTTATGTGTGTCCCTGAGAGGGAAGCATCGGGGAAGACGGTGAAAGAGAGAGCATGCACAGCCGCCGCTCAACCATTTTCTTCGCGACATTTACTCCTTTTCCTTTTGGGGCCATTTCTCTTTTATAGTCTGTGGCATAAACAGGGAACTGCTTCCCTGAGTGTAAGAGGGCTTCAGGTGAAAAACAGAAGCTATTGCCTCCATCATCATCCCCAGTGACTCACCTCATCTTCCAGTCTACCAGTCCCAAGTTCCCAATGTCTAATTAGCTCACCGGCACAGAACACAGGCAAAGTAATTGCGCTCAGTGTGGAAACTCAGCCCGTAGCAACCTGGCGTGTGTACACACAAGACTGCTCAAATAACGTGGTGCTGTGGCAGGCGGCCACCGCAATCTTCTCTCCTTTATTTATTCACTTACTCATCCATTGAGTCACTTAGCCCTGCTTGCCATCCTCGCTGTGACGCTTAATCAGATTTACCACGCAGTTAAGACTGTTTCAGTCTTCATGTTGTTCTCTGTGGCTTTACTGCGTTTTTATTTGAACCTGTCAATCGTTCTCGCCTCTCCTCATACTTTCTTGTTGCCACAGGTCTTTTTTTCTACTGTTTTCTTCTTGAGGACTTTTTTATGATAATCTTATAATCTGAGTCAAACATTCAGCTCTCTTTGATCCATTAGATACTCGAGAAAACTTTCTCACTTGATTGTTATACTATGTTTAGAAAGACTGCAGTTTGAGTCACTGAACGGAGGACCCTGGAGGTTGTCAGCCCTTTAAGCAAGGCTCAAAAAGTGAAATCCTATTTCGTACTGGCATGGGTTCACACGAATATTAGCAGATATTTATACAACTCTTTCAGTGTTATCACACAACCTTTTAGGGATTACAAAGAGTGGAAGTGAAGTGTACTTAGGAAATTGCATTGTGGCTTTGACTGTGTTTTGTAGGCTTCAGGGTTATTACAGTTTTTCCAAATAAAAGACCACAAATCCTTCAGACAAAAATATTCTTGTGTGGATTGCAGATTCAGAAGAAGACACAACGTGCAGACTTGTATACTCGCAAACACAAATACATAGGGGCTCAGTAACTCTTCTCTGAAATAAATGGAGAGACTATTCACTTCCCTCTAGACAGCAGTATTTAGTAATGTCACCTGGGGCAAATGGGGAGGGGTCAGGAGTCAGGGGGCTGAAAATGGACCCATCTAACATGCACCATCGTTCATCATGATGGCTGGGTTAAGGGAGAAAGAAACAAAAGAGGAGGCTAGATCGGAGAGGAAGACAGCTTGAGCATGGGGGTTCTCAGACCAGGTTTCCCACTATGATGGATAGAGGATGTTTAAAGAGTATAGTGCACTTGATGCTTGTGCGGCTGAAGAGCGAGGGAATAAAAAAACGAGGCTGAATGAAATGATTCATCACTAGTGAAAAGGTATTAGTTGAACTGAAGGACCAGTAAAGAGGGTAAAAAATGGGGAGGAGTAGACAAGGGGGGAAAGCGAATGACATAATCTCAGAGGTTTAAAGGTGAAGATTTGGTTAAAGAAGGGAATTAATGCCAGCTAGCAGATGGAGGATCTGCCAGGCAATGTTAAATAATCATGCTGAGTTTAAAGAGAAGTGGGTGGGATGGGTATTGTTTCGTCTTATCCCACCCCTTCAAAGTACAATTTTTTTCCTGCTGTCTGTCTAGTGGTGGGTCTTGGGTGTTACGGGGATTATGAGTTTTGCCAGGCAGGCTGGGGTTAAGATGAATCGTTGTCCTTTTGGATCCAAGATGGTCATTATCATTCCCACATGGTGCCGCCAGATAAAGCCCCCGAAGCCTTTTTGATTCACATGGGTTTGTTGTCCGTCTCATTTTTCTTTTGTTTCTTTGTTTTCTAAGTAAATGCAGCACTGCTTTATTCCACCTCTTGAAGCTGAGTGAGGCCCCCATAGCTCATTTGTAAGTTTAACGCATATTGTTTTTAGAGCTCAGTGAGTGATAGCACTAATAAGGGAAATAACATGCACTTTCCAAAATGCTGCACTTATAGCACTTATATACTTCACTTTTAAGTGAAAACCATGAGTCATAATGATTAAGCAATTACATTGTAACAAACAGCTATTTTTTAATATCAAAGCATTTGTCATTTGTCAAATAAACACGGCAATTTAGTGTTTAATGTTATCGGATTTACTTTTTTTCCAAATGAATAGAATTACTGCGGGTGGTACTGCTGCTTTAATTGTAAAGTCAATGCGTAAAAGAGGATATTTGCAAAAAAGAGTTAGTATTCATCATCTTTCTCGTCTGCGGCATAGATGGTCCTTGAACAAGCACTATTTTTGTCCATAGCGAGACACAATAATACATGTGTTTCCATCTGTCGCCTTGGTAGCAAATAACAGGGTTTAAAACCATTTCTCACATGGATTCCCTTAATGGTTGTCTCTGTCTCATTCTTCTCCAATCAGAGGCCAGTGCGATTAGCCATGTCAGTCACGAATAAAAGCCCCTCGTATACAGTGGCTCTGCAGTTTTCAGAATGAAAAGACTTGGGGCGGGGGGACTCTCCAGTGGCAGTCTGAACACTGGAGACATTCAAATTCACATCCGCTTTTGTAGTGTCACTTCAATATTGTAGTATGGAGAAACATGTTGACATTCCTCTCCACAGGATTATTGTCAGTCTTTGTGCTGTCCATTAAGGCCACGCTACACATTATTCTGGGTAAATAATAATCCACCCAGGCTCACTGCATGACTCTCTCAGATGCAAATAGGTTTTAAATGACAAGGAGATCAAATGTCAGCTTGTCTGGTCAGCTCACTAGCAAATTTAGCTAGTCTGGACAATATCAGTTTAGAACAGTTTTGATCGGTATGTGAAAGCTGTCAGCAAGTGTTGGTGATCTGAATATGTGTGCTTATACTAGGTCACGCATGCCGATGCGAGGTGGTGTGTTGATTTTAAGGAGACGTGCTGTCCACTCTGTTATGCACTTTGCTGCAGCAAAGTGTATACACTACCCTCTTCCCATGTGCACCCATGTTTGCACAGCAGTGGACATGAGCCCTGGCTAAGAGCATCTAGGGTGCTATGATTAAGTATTAATTCAGGCATGTGATCGATTTCCTTCCAGCCTCTGAAAAAGCGCTGAGCACGGGGGAGGCAGTGTTCAAACACTGACTCGGATTAGTGTTCAACAACAGATCTTTTTTTTTCTCTTTTGCTCTGGGTGCTATGTAGAGCATTCACTGCTGAACTGACCAGACAGACCACATGCAGTTAAAGAATTATGTTCTCTTTAATCACCATCACGTGATGCTCTTTAATTTTTCCTCTCCAGACACAAAGTTGTCAGAAGGGTCACAGAATGTTACTGCTGCACACTCTTCATTTGATTAAAGGGAAAATGTGTTGTTTCTCTTTGATTGTAGGGCGAAACATATCTTTCGCTCTTTGCGAGAGTGGCAAACTAGAGATGCGTCCCTATCCCTTCACATCTCCCCCTAGCAGATCACTTGATCTCTGACCCATGCTCAGGATAGATTGACACTCATGCCACTCTGTCAGTGGAAAGGCCTTTCGAACCCATTTCTAACCCTGCAGGTCACCAATTAGGCTCTACGTCCATCATCCAGCTGGCCATCCCAGACCCCCCTTTTCCTATAGATGATAGCCTGCCACAGGGAGACCATATTGGTCCTGTCCATTTGTCTTCATCAGGAGCTATCGGAGTAGAGGCCTTCCTAACCCCAGAGGGGCCCCAACCTCTGCTCATGTCTCACTCACTGCCTCTAACTTTCCCTGAAAGGTCCATGCATATTCTTATAAACCATACCTTGAGAAGCACTTGATGGTTGGCAGAATGGCACCCTATTACAATGAAGCACTTTGTTTTTAGCATGACAATGAAGAGTGGGAATGGGGCGCAAGCAGCAGACAGCACGCTGAATTACGATAGCTTCAGACGCTGAATTACGATAGCTTCAGAGGGGCCATGGTGCACTGAAGCGTTAGTAGGGCTTCGCCAGTATATTTCCCTGGAATTGGACAGGGTGAAACAAGACTGAAATGGCAGTCAGAGGTCAGTTAATGGGTCTGTCAACACAGCCAACATTGCGTTTGAGTTTACTGTTTTAGAAACATTTTCTACGGGGGTGTGTGCATACGTGTGAGAGTACTCGCTGGCCATCTACACCAGTGCACATACAGTTTGTGTGTATGAGGGCCTCCTTCCTCATCACTCAAATCGAATGGACATCAGGCAGCAGTGAAATTAGACTGTCTCTCCTTGAATGGTGGACTGTCACTGCTGAGATGGAAGCAAGGTGAGCAGTCTGGTCCCAGGGCACTTTTAGTGGAGGCCCATTTTGAAGCATTTAATGTTTGACAGACAGTGTCAAAAGCACGATGACCTACAAACAGCCACACTGTCTATAAAACAGGTGTGGCAAGGCCACAGCAGGAAAGTCATACACCCATTAAATCAGGGAAGCAGTTGCTCTTTATTTTGTCTGAGGGTCTGTATTTGGCACCATCTAGCTACCAAGTATCAACTAAGGCAATTGATGTAGTTGTATAACGAAGGGGCCCCTCCTTTTAGGGAAGCTTTGGACAGATAAAATGTATATGGCAGTCAGACCTTCATGTTACTAAGATATGACTAAAGCTATGCAGGCATGCACATGAATTTGCACATGAATTTTAAGGTTAATCTCAAGACCACCCCCTCCCTTTACAAGCTCGTGATTATAAGGTTTGGTAATTACTGTGGAGGTAATCTTCATGCTTTTCTGTCTCTCTCACTGTTGGCATTTCCCATCACTCTTTATGTTCCCGACATGTAATATATGACTGCTTTACTCCTTGTCTTTTTTTCAGACCTACATACTAAACACGTCTGTAAACATTCCTTGTGTTCATTTTAGTGTGCAGAAAGGCATACATGAGACTTAGAAACAGCTGGCAACACACACAGCATGTTGTGACTTTATGGTGATATTGCTCATGCACTCCCTGAAGCATCTCTTTGTCTGATGGCTAAGTGGAGTGAGGTTACAGTCTCTTATTTTATCAGGCTTTTACCACTCCTCCGCTTCCCTCTCTCCCATTACAGGTCATCCTGCAGCATCTCCCGCCGCTGTGCTTAAATGTTTAAAAGCCTTTTCCCCTTCAGCTTTACTGTTTGTTTACCTATTTATTATTTTACCATTCCCTTTATACGGCCGGTTATAATATTACTCTCGCTTCTTTTTCTCTCTTTGTGTATGACTTGTTTTTTTTCCTCACTTTGTGTCTGCTCTGATAAGTGTCTAGCCAGGTGCTTGGCCTCCCAAGCTAGTCAATGGTCCTAACACTCACAGCAGATCAAATATGTCCACTGAGTGCAGAAACAAAACTGTATCTATATCTTTTCTCATGCCCCGTTCTTAGCATGCCTTGTGATCCCCTAGTTTATACAAGGTCTGGTTGTCCTTGCAGATTTAGCCACTTTAATTTGCGTTTGCCCATAAATGCTGTGTTGATTCACGACCAGTAATTTAGCGTGTGGCCACAAGAGGAGTGGATAAGGCCTGGTTCCTGGCCATTAATACTGGAGCTGCACACGAGTGAGAGTGGAAAGTCCTCCAGACTCCATTGATTCACCGTCTCCATGCTGCATACTGATGCAAGTAGCCCTGCCTAATGCTGTAGTTCAACAACCAGTGGGTGGGCAGGGTGGGAGGGTTGAGAAAAAGATTTTCAAAATTGCCTTGGATTGACACAGATCACAGTCTACACTGAGTAGCCTTGCTGGTTGCAACTCCAGTTAGACCCCTACCCTCCAGAGGAGCGCTGAACTATAGAAAGGCCATGTTTTTTCCTCTTAAGTTTTCACCAGCTGTCGGTGACTCTTAGTCATCTCTCAATTGTCTGTTTAGACAGAAGGCTTCAGAACAAAGTGGTGGGTATAGCAGGTGTCTTCCAGCATGCAGGCTTACCTCTAGTTTATAATGCCTTAGTAGTACATTTGTAATTTCAGTCATGATGAAGATTAATAGCTCATTCCCATCAACTAATCACTGTTGATGTTCAGTGAAAACAGTCATGACCTTGATGGCTCAGTCAGACACCCAGAGGGTTCAAGCAACTTAACCCTGAGGGGTTAAAGGTTGACTAAAATGGTTAACAGAGCATAGAGTAACACCTGATCTAACCTCAGTGTGACCTGAGACCAAAGATTGACCACCAGTTGGAAGCCCAGCTAATTTGTCAGTTGGACTTTCCCACATTGCTTCAGCACACATGTGTAGGTGACAAGGTCATGAACACTATAAAGAGGCAATAGTGGCATCCTGCTGTGAATAGCATGAATAAAAATTGAAAATGCATAATGTTTTCTGGCAAAAAGAAGGGCTGAAGGTGTAGAACTTAAGTAAAAAAGAAAAAAAGGACTTACAAGGAGTTCAAAAGTCAAAGTGTTTCTTGAGTTATATCTTTTGTTGTCTAAAAGAAAAATAGACTTTAACCAGTAAGCTTAACAACAGATTCTCTTTAAGCTGAGAAACATGTGCATATGTTTGTTACGGAGGTCCCTTTCATCTCAAACAAAGAGTCTAATGCTGCCAGCTTTGTTGAACCCCTGTGCTCCAGTATGGTGGCTGTATGTGTAGCTGGCCTATGTGTCAGCGCTGCTGAGGCCCTGTCTCCTCTCTGGGGAGTCTCCTTCCACTTGCTCACTTTATCCTCCTGCTGTTGCTGCCTTGTGGGACACACAGGCACACAGAGCCCAGATTGAGCCACTCTTGCTTGGCCGTGCTCCATTCCTCCAACAACGCTAATTACATCTCAAATGGTAATAGATGAGGCCTCGTTAGCAGCTCTCACTCCCTTGAAAGATTCACAAACATACATCAGAGGGGCCACTGATCGGCCTGAGCTGCCTCCTTCAAAGCCGGACTTCTCAGGGAGCTGGGGGCCCGGTTCGCTAATTACTCCTGCAGTTCCACACTGTTGCCCTGCACACCGCCTGCACAGAGAAGACAGCTCTTCTCGCATCACCGGTGCTATTTTCAGTTATGCCTGCCCTCAAACCCAACCCAAACTGCATAGGCGTGTTAAATCTATAATTCAATGATTAAATTAGTTCGCTGTCTATTTTTTTTCTTTTCCGTAAACCAGCTGCTAATGTAATGACATTGCAGAAATCAGTTCTCTCATAGTCACCAACAGTTTTAACCCCAATTACAGAAACTCTGGCATGTTATCAGATAGACAAAGGATAGTTCATGGGGAAATTCTGTCTCATGATCTTACCACACTGTGTGAACAGTTTTGCATAAAACAGATGTAAAATTCTGGTTCTTCCTTCAAATATCTCATTAAAATACACGTCCATGTTTGCACAGTGTTAATATGCACAGAATATTGCATTTTTGTGTATATTGTTTAGTATTACAAGGCTGTATTTTGCATTTGCTACCATTGCCTTACCTGTTGAAAGCTGCCACTCCACATGATGTATCACCGTGAAGAAAAGCTGCTCTGCAAGCTTGTTAAGCTTGGGTGCATATAAGATATTGATTGGTATATACCCCTATGTGGCTGGATTCTCTTCATTGTTCAAGTGATTTAATTCCACAGAATCCCATTAGATTTCATTATCATTTGTGTTTCATTCGCCGGCTGCTGTGAAGGAGATGAAGTCAACAAGAAGATTACATGCCGCTCTAATTGTGGTGTGGTTTACAGTGTGCCTGTTTGACTGCATCGATCCGCTGCGAGAAATAATAATAAAATGAAAGTAAAGCAACGCAGGGAAGGAAGAGGAGGCAAGCGAGCAGGCCCTTGTTACTGAAGGAATGATGTATTGATCGCGTCTGACAGGGTACTGTGGACTGATCAATTCTGATGGGCAAGAGGAGCCTGTTAGGAGGTCTCCTGGGTCGTTAGGGTCACTCAGGCAACAGGCAATTTGAGAGAAATTAACTCATCAAGGAAAAGAGGTAGGTGGAAAAATGGAGGGTGTGCGTGATTAATCGAGATAAAAATGTGAGGATTATGTTGAAAATGAGGTGAGCATTTTCATTTCAGTATGAATGAATAAGTGGGCCATGAACCTCCTACTCCTTACCTGTTCCACTACGTGAATGGAACCACACCTTATCTTAATTTTCAGGTTTGCAACTGAAAATAGAAAGATGTAGCAATAGTGTCAAATGAAGTATTTGTGTCTGCTGTCCAGCATCCTTCCAAGGATGCTTTTCCCTTGTGTGCACTACGCCTGGTCTTCCGAGCTAATTGATAGCCTGTACATTAATTTAAGTCAGACATGAGTGGCTGCTATTAATGAAGGTAGAATTTGCTGTCCTGACAGTGAAGTGAGGGCTCACGGGAGAGTGATCTACAGCTTGAGGCACAGTCTAGAGGCAGATGCTGGAGTGGTGTAGAGTGAAGCAGCCATTACATTTCAAAAAGGTATTCACTGTGAGCTGCGAATGAATCCATTTTCACACTAAAATTGCCTCTATAAATTGGTCTAGGACCCATTTTCTGCATGTAGAGCAGAAACATGAGCAAAGTTTAACTCCTCAATTGCTTGGACAAAACTCACAGAGGATAATGACGAAGCGAGCAGCGGGGGTCACTCCACAGTGGCAAATGTACGATCGGGTTTGTTTATTGCTTTATATGCTCAGATCGATAGGTCCATCCACACTGGCACCCCATTTGCATTTAGCCTGCGTAATTGCTGGCATTAATAGCACACATTTACAAAGTATTGTCAGCCATGAAGCGATTATGGTAATCAGCAGACGGATTTGAAAAGGCAATTTTAAACTGCATTTTTTTTTCTCAAATGAGTTGATCGACTTCAATCATCTGAGTGCTCTGCGGAAGAGTGGCCATCAATTATCTGTGTTGATGACAGGTTTTTAGCTGGACAGGGGTGTTTGCACAATGTGACAACGCAGTTACACACGTTTTGTTTTCTTCATGGGTGTCTGTTATTTGCACAATGCTGGAGGGTTATGTTGATATAAAACATGCAACAGTTACCTGGTGGGATCACACTTTTGTGGGCATGGTGAGGTCAGGGGGTCATCCATAGCAGAGTGCTTACATGTCACCTTTCTGCTATTTAAACTGAGGCACTTTGCTCCATCCCCGCGTCTCCCCCTTGCCCTCATATTTAATTCAGTAGCTGCCCAGAGAGCAGGACCACTGTGTCTGGGTGACTTCTCAAATGTTGTGCTAAAGCAGGGACAAATAATTTTGCCCTCCTTTTGACAGTATCTCTAATAGCTATGGTTTTACCACTGACCAAACACTCCTACTGACTCATTAATAAAGGACAGATATCAGAAGTGGATACTTTAGCCATCATTATTTACTTTTTGTGTTGACTAAGGGGATGAGGTGCAGACGTCCATGCTGAAATTGAGGAAGCAGTCAAGCATAAGCAGAGCTCCTGGCTCTATATTTAACGACCGTTTTTGGAGGAGGAGGATGCCTTCTTGTGGCTTGTTATGCTTCCCCCACATTCAGACCTGCTGTATGAAAATACAGCTCTCCGTCCCTACTATCATGGATTCAGATATTCAGTTATTCATAGCTTGAGGCTGAATAATGAAAGACGGTGAAAAAACACTTCAGTCTGTTCCTCCCTCTGCCTGTCTCTCACCTTCTGTCTCTTGACTGGATTTCTACTTAGTTCTTAAGTCCTATTAAAGAGGTGCACCTCCATCTCCAACTCACTAACATGGAATTTGATATTCAACAGCGTTAATGAAATTTGAAAATTAGTAGCGATCTTTGCTAATCAAAGATTAGGATACAAGACAGCGAATCCTCCTCTGTCGATTCACACAGAAGGCATCCTATATATCTTTTGACATGGTTTTTCAGCCATACAGTATGCTAGGTGGGAGCCTTGGCATTTTGACAGTGATCCATGCCTTCAAAAAGCCCAGAGTGATGCGGCATATGCATACAGAAGTAGCTCTTTTGATGGCTGCGGCGGAGCAGAGGCTTGCACAGCACGGAGGCTGCAATTGCTGCCACTCTGTTCTACTCTTTTATGTGGCTGTGAGAGACGGAGGTGTTAGAAGACATGCATAAGGCTGGGACTGTGACACTGCTTCATTCTTAAGTTGTGGTCACTTATTTGTTTATTTTATTTTATTGTATTTTTTTTGGTCCGACAGCACAGCTACATATTTTGAAGCAAAGAATAGACCTAGTGTTAAAAAACAGCCTTTATTTTTGCTAAATTGCATATAATACACAAGGACACACTTTGCTTACATCTTCTGAAAGCTAAATGTGATCATTTATTAACAGTTTTAAATCATAATTCATTCAGATCTTGTTGTGTAGTGGATCACCTCTGTTTCTCTGTTGACAGTTTGATTCTATACTTATTGGTGTTGATTAAGCCTCCTGTGGAGAGCACATTACCCCAGTAATTTATTCTCCATAGTTCTTATTTTTCCACTTGCACCTGCTTGGTTGTGTGTGTCCAGAAGGGGGCAGACAACCAAAAAGGCAAATCAATGTTTTGCACTGTGTTATCTGTGTGTGTAGCTCGAAGAGAACTGATAAAAGCGCACACACTAATTGGGTTTTACAGCAACCACAATCTCACAATGCTCTTTCATTACCCAGGGGACACAGTGTCTAGTTGTTTCTGTGTTCATACAGGGGGGTTACACCATGTGTGCATGCAAGTTAATGTTTGTATGTGTGGGCTTGTATCATATGTGATGTGCGTCAGCCCCCACTGATCTGAGACTGCAGTGCCTGCGTGCAATCAGGGATATCAGCGGAGGCAAGAAAAACAACTCAAGTGGTGTCTTTAGCCGCACTACAGTGAATGTCCACCCCAACAACAGGGGTTCCTCCTAATGGCTCCACAATGTTGTGCTTTGTGGAGTTAGATGCGATTTCAAATGTCATTTTATCATCACAACCTTTCAAGGACCTTTTTTAAATTGAAAATTAAATATTGAATTTGAAAATATAAAAAAAAAAAAAAAGGTTATGTCAACCCCAAATAGTCACCTTTGGATGGTTTAAATGGTTTAAAGTCTGGTGTTTATACTTCAAATGATGCATTTTTTATTGATTGTAATTTCCTAAAAATTTTAGGGAAAAGGTTGTGAAATTCTTTGTAGATATCCACTCCTTAACTGTCTTAACTATAGATACATTTTGAACTTATCAGCTATCGACTAAATGAAAGACAACCAAAGTAATCTTTGCACTTATTTGGAAATAATTACTCAAGTGGGCACAAATTGAACCCTGTCTTGATTTTCCTTAATAATGGCTATCTAATTACATGTTCCACACAGTAAGTAATTAGTGCTTATTGTTCAAAAAATCTCAACTTAATTATTTAATTTTAATTTATTTAACTTAAAATAAAAATAAAGCTGCACTGATATTTCCCCATGTCTAAAATTGCTCTGCAATCTAGTCATTGCCAGCAAGTGTCTTTCAATGCCCTTAATGTTCTTTGTCTCAGAACCAGAGCACAGATTTGCATTTACTTGTTCTTGGTAGACACATCAGTGTCAAACAGTGGCAAGCATCCTACAGAACCTACATATTGTGTTGCCAGACTAAACCTTATTTCGTTCTGTTTTTACCAGTTCTTGCTCAGTGGGTTTACCTCATTTAATCATTTGCTAATTGCCACATTCAGTCAGTGCTGATTGATTACTGCACAGCAGCTCTTGGTTAATAGCATTGTGGGCCTATTGCTGGTCACAAACTGGATTCTCCTGTGTGGTCACATCTCTATAAAAAATGGGGACTGTAAAGATAAAGAGCACTGCATGGGTGAAAGTTGAAATGCATGTCCATGCACGCCCACACAAACACACACACAGTATCTTTTCACTGCTCTGTCTGTGCTGGAGAATGTTTGCCCTGGAGAGTTCTGGGATCACTGTGCTGTGCTGCTGTTGAGCCACTGTCTTGTCCTTGTAGGTCACTGGTGCCCTCCAACGATATCTTATCTCATCTGCAGTGCAGTCGATACTGTTGACAGAACTCCAAATAGCTTCTGATTAGAAGTTCCCTCATTAGCTTTGTTTCTTTGCCTAAATAATTAACCCCACATCCCCAGCCTACAGAGATGTTTATGGTACCAGCGTGGTATGAAGCAGTGCGGTTTCATCTCCCTTTTGATGGAGGAGAGAAATGGAGTGGCTGAGGAAAGGGAGGGTTGAGGGATAGAACGGGAATGGTTTAGACACACTGCTCTGCACTGATCCTGAGCATGGCAGCCAGTGGTGTGTTTCAGATTGTTTTCCATTTGCATGATAATATGAGCATGGATTGACTCACACAAACACACACAGACATTCACACATACACACACACATAAATGCACACCCGGGTTATTACATACAGACTGATGCTTTATACAGGGCAGATTACCTGAGTGAGCATCCTTGGTTTTACTCCATGCCCTGAAATGAATGAAATTCTCACCATTAGCACACAGCTTACATAAGCCCGGTGTACAGGTATATCCAGCTGCACTAATGCTGTAAGCTGATTACAGATGGAATTAAGACAATTACTCCTCTGTACAACAGTTAATGTGACTGAGACAGTGGAAAAAAAACTAAACTAAACTGTGATATGGATCCTCTCAAAAATCCACAAAATAACACTGAAGAAGCTGTAACTTTATAAATCCTTTAAATGCTCCAGTAAGCTGGTTAATGTCAAACATCTAAGCATTGTTCATGTATTTATAAATGCAATTTCAGATTGCATTCATATGCAATTACATGTCAAGCATAAACATGTCAATTATTATGTGCTTCTTGTTGTGTGATATTTTTGAACTTTCTTTTCATTCGCCCCCTTCTCATGGTGAATATAAGTTGTTTTTTTTTAAATTTGGTAAAGATCTTCACTTGTACTCAGGGTTAAAGGGATTAGATGCCAAAAGTTAAGATCGCTTTGTTTGTCTTTTTGTTTTTTACCATACTCAACAAACATGTGAATGTGATCATGTGAGGAAATGTATGCCAATGTGTAATAGGATGTAAAGGGATAAGGTGATGTTTTTATATCCAAAAAACTGAAAACAAAACATATACAGGCCCTGACTAATCATTAAGATCAAAGTGAGACTGTGACCTTATTTTACATTGGAGTCTTTGGCGCCCACTTATTAAGTCTTTTAAAATCTTCACTGTATGATATAAACAGCTGCTTGACTAGTTGGTCTTATGTCCTCAAGGTGTTAATTCTGGTTTTATCTCAGGAGCTTCAAGGGAATGTGCATGAGAGCAATTTCTGCCATTTCAGTGAATTATAGAGTGATCATGCAGTTATTAGTGCTGTTGGTGCATAACTCTGCTGCGTGCAGGGCAACTGCTTTCCATACAAACTGACAGACTGCAGCACAGAAACTTCAAATGCAATTTGTATATGTATGAGTATGTGGTACTTAGGTGAGGCTAATGTAGCAGTGATTTGCTGAGCAGGCAGAGGCACTGCTACAATTTATTCCAAGTATTTAGATGTTATGTGCAGCATTCAATCATGCTTCAGCAGACACACATAAAACGTATTGGGGATAATAGTTGCGCTGGTTGTACAAAGGGGAGTTTTCGAATGCGCTGCCTAAGTGGTGAATTGCTTTACTCCCTCCGTCATAAACAGCGTACACATATATACAGTGGAACATGGAAATGATTAAAAAAAATACCTGCCCATGGATGAGGCTGTTGTAAAGGTCATCTCTGTATCCAGTTTAATTTTTGCTCTCCCTCAAGAGTTAAGATCTATAAAGCGATCAATAAATCTCTTTAAATGTCTCTGCATCCAGGCTGTGTGTGTGATTTAACACCCTGCCTCTTCTGCTTTCTGTTCACCTCACTGACAGACCTCAGCCTTCCTCTGCTCACAAATCTAACTGTATCACCTCCTGCCTGAGCCATCCACATAGAAAATGGTCAGACCTTTACATTTGATGGATAACAGACCTGGTTCAAAGTCCTCTGGAAGGTTCTGATTCAGAACCATCAGATGATTCCTGATACAGAAAATGTGTCACCTGTGATCTACAGTGGGGAACAACGTGTCCTTAGGTGTGGGATTCTTACTTTCAGGGAGTATTGATTGAAGGACAGATGATCTGAAGAGGCCATTAGGAGGATTGAGGAGGGGAGAAAAGGCAAGGGAAGACTGTGATGAACATGCACCCCTCTAATCATTATGCCGCGTCCAACACTGCCTACAGCATCAACCTTACATGCCGATCTATACGCCGTAAAGTAGAATTATTTCAGAAGTTACAGCAGCACTGTGAGTGTTCTGTTCAGTTCATTTAAATTCTTGTTTGTAGCCATTTGCTGTTACCATGTTGCAGGGCTGGCTCTGCATCTGCACCAATACACACATGACTGCACACCACTGATGGGTGGGGCTCTGTCACAATGAGCACAAGGAGACACAATAATGGCATACATGCACAAACGCACCAAATTTTTTACAATGTCTCCTAGTATCTTCTTAGTCCAGGATGTAGATTGGTGTCAAGGGAGGACAGCTGAGTATAGTAAACTGGGCTATCTACAGCTGTTGCAAACGCCTCCTTTCCTCCTCCAGCTTGTCCTGCAGAATGTTATGAAGCACACTTGCACTTGGGGCTCATCAGGCCAAGCTAGATAAAAGCTGCTCAACTCCAGCAGAGAGCTTAATTAAAACGGGGCTGCCATCGCAGAGTGACACCTTTTACAAGCTCCTAACGGCGTTCTGCTCGCCGTTACTGCCAATCCAATTATAGAGCAAAACAATAAAATAGACACACAAGGAGCTGCAGCAAACAGGCTGGCATAAAGAGGAAGACAGGGATGCTGTTAAAGGTTTTATAAAGATTTGCAGAGTGGACATAGGTCTAGACTGCAGAGGTTTCCTTTTTCACCAGAGATGCCGATGTAAGTATATGCCACACTGGATAAGAAACTACTTCCGTGTGTGTTTCTGTGTGCATGTGCACACTGTGTCTAAGGTAGTTCTGCACTGTTCTTTCAGTAGGGACACAGTTCAGCAGCTTCCTGGGATTATATTTCCCTGTGGAAGGACACTACCCCAATGTCATCAGGCCAGAACTTACACAAATATGCTGAAGAGATGCACACACAGCACCATTATCATCGCACAGTACCCACAAACAGCATATCAGATGTTCGTTTTTTCAGGGCCAGCAATGGAGCTACTCTTTCGGTTCGACAGCGTGTCACAGCTGGACTTGTGACATCTGTTACACTTGAACAGCTACATGGAAAAAAAATCTGTGGGGGGTAATACATATTAACTCTAACCCTGCAGGTAAGAGGGGGTGATGGTGAGGATAAAATGTAATAAGATATTTTGTAGTATAGAAGGAGAAGATGACAGGCAAAAGATGTATGAATTTTAATATTAGAGCCTGAGCGAACTCTGGAATTCAATTTGTATACTGGGCACCTTGTTTTAGCGAATCGTATCCCTGATAAGAGCTAATGGAGTCAGTCTCAGCTAGTGATTGGGAGCCGCTTAACTAAGTTTGCTTTTCCAATTGTTTCAAAATCCAACTTATGACTCACTCCATGTCATATATACCGAGATAGTGCTGATGCAATAGGAGACTGATTTCTGCTGGAGGAAACATTAACAGGGGCATTTGCCTGCTGCAATACTTCCGCTCTTCCTTTTTAGCTTCTCACTTTACTTCCTCTCTACTCTTGCTTTACCCGATGCAGGAAGCAGACCCACCTGCTCAATCATGATGCCTCACTACCTCTGTCCGTGCTGTCTCTTTGCTGGAATTGGCAGAAAATCAATCCCACTCTCATCTCCAAACCCCCCACCCTTCATCGCGTTCCTCCTTCACGTCTCACTCCCCCTTCTGGCTGCAAAGTGTCCATTCTGGACTGAGCACAACCATCAGCACAACATCATGCCTTATCAGAGCAGGCACAAAGGCCCATGGGCACATTGTTCATCAGTATCAGCCAGCTCCAGTTTCAGCACACTGCCTGCATCTGCCAAGCCCTCCAAACACAGTTATGACCATAAACAAGACAACAGACTGAAAACTGGAGCGGCCACCAAAATCTTTTTGGGGAAAAATGCATCTTTAATTGTAGTGCCTGTTAATTACGGAGTGCTATGAGAATGGGAAAAGATAGAGATGAGGATATAGCCCATCATCATTTATTATGTAAATGTATTCCATTTGAGACACAATTAAGTGATTAGAAGGCTGTCGCTCTCTGCTCTTTCTTCTCCTTGTCCTCACTTGTCTTTTTCTTTGCTTTTCAGCATATTACTGTAATGAAGCCATTACTTCTTCAAGTGAATTTTAATGAGTTTTTAAATAACATTTTAATGAGCTATACATTACCATAAAGCATGGATTAGGCTAAATTGAATTTTGTGTGTGTGCGAGCGTGTGTGTGTTTGTGTGTGTTAGTATTGTTAAGGAAAGAGGTTCATTAAGAGTTAATTATATTGTTTCTCAGGAGCCACACCACAGATTTTTCTTGGCCTCAGATTTGCCCACTGTCCTCTTACTGTCATTACTGTGCTGCTCAGGGGCTTGTTAGGCCAAATTAGGGGTCCTGTTTGAAAAATTAGCTTTGATTGGGGCTGCTGTTTAAATAAAGATATTTGTTTCGGCTTATCTACTTAATCAGAGGTCGAAGCTCCATATGAGGCATGAGTGTGATGGAATGCGCTCTCTTCATTTACATTCAGCCCCATCTATTTAGTCCCTTTGTACTCCTCACCACCTCTTCAGTTTGACCTTGATCAGGCATCCTCTCGTTATCCCCTGTTGTTTTCTGTTATGTTCATTCTTTTTTTCTCACCAGGGCACAGGAGCACTGTCTCTTTTATTCCCTCTGAGGCTCTATTAAAGATCCACATTTCATACGGTATCCCCCCAACTATAATATCACTGGCAGCCATATGAGTCTCTTTACTTTCACTATTTTCCATATTCCGCGAATCTTATCTGCGAAAGTGTCAGTGTTATTTACAATCCCTTAGCGCAGGATTTGCAGATAGGGAGAATGGTGGTGATCATATCAGACTTGGCCATGGTCCGTGGAGGATGACTGGGTGTGAATGTATACGGCTTCATCTGCAGAACCTCATCTGCAGTCAGTGCAAAGAGAGAACACTGACAAGTCAGTGAAAGTGAGTGTAGGGGGCAAGATGCAATTCATTGGACAACACTGGGATTGGAAAAAATGATTAACAGAGAACGCAGCAGAGTGACCCCTGATGATGGAGAGAATAAGGCAGACAGAGAGATGGATATTATTTGTGCTAATGATGAGAGTCTCTATCAAGCTCTCAAAGGAGGCACAGCCTTGGGCATGGCCAGACAGTCATATTTTCGCAGCTGTTTCTGTGGTCTGACCTGCAGCCCCTCAGTGGAGGGATATAGGGGATATGTGCGAACCTGCTGTTTGCCTGCCTGCTGAGGGGGTAATTTCTGCATCTGGATGAGGGGCAAAGGTTAGCTCTGGCCAGTGGGAGGGCAAATGAGCGAGTCAAACCTGGAGTATATCTCCTTTCAGTGTGGTATAATATAGTGTGGCATTATCCTTCTCCTGCCTTCAGCATCAACAGCAATACAAAACATCAGTGACAGTACATACAGTAGGTTTGCTTTGTCAAGTGAGATATATATTGTCTATCTTCTCTAAGGGTGGGATTGAAAGTGGTGGCATTGTAAAAGCACTCTACCAGATGAACCGCAAAAACCACTCAAATGAAATGATATTATAGCTTGGAGCTACCTCTCTACAGCTCTCCTAGTTTGTGTGTGCATGGTTTATTTTCTAATCAGAGTGTGGGTGCCGGGGTGTGGCCCCAGGCTTCTAACTGTTGTAATCTCACTGTGCGTTTCTGAGCCCCTGACCCAAGAGAATATCTATGAAAGCACGGAGGGTCTGTTCTACCATTAACGGGGAGGGAAGAGTAATAACAAGCACACAAACATACAAAAATATTCATATTTGCAGTATCACAAAGAGATATGAAAGCCGGCGGCTTTTAAGACTGCTTCACAGTTTGTCAGGGTTGGTGTGTAGTTGTTTGTGTATGTGGGGAGCATCTATCAAGGTGATGTGAATGTCAGAAATAGGTCTCAGACGTCTGTGGTGTTGTGGCAGTGAGCACAACCTTTGTGAACCAAACCGAGGTGCGCTCCTGTAGGTGAATGTTTGTCGGCACTTATCTCGGTATGCAGGCTGGACGCTTCAGTCAAGGCTCCCCACTAATCTTTCTGACAAGCAGTGTCACCCTCCAGTGACTAATATCTTAGGTGGAAGAAGAGGGGGCACTGCACAAAATATTTCCCCTCATGCTGTCCTTGCCCTGCCACCCCTGTGCTACGATGCTCGTTGTGTGAGCTGTCATCTATCTGCGTCCAGCTGATTTTTGTGTGCTGAGTCTATCTTAGCTAAAAACACGCCTGCATATAGACCTTTCTAATGGTTGCTGGCATCGTCCTCTCCTGCCAATGTAGCACAGTCTGGCTTACAAAGTAGCTGTGTGGGTGTCTCCTTTGTGTTTTTGTGTTGGCAAAGACCTCCACTCTCAACCCGTTGGCTGTTTTACAGCACAAGTTGCAACCTGACTCCCTCCCCTTTAAGTTGGAGGTGTTGAAACCGTGCCAGCCGAAAGAGCTGCAAATTTGCCATGCTTTGCCCCCTGCCTGATGCTCTTTCATTCAAATCAACCCACTCCTCTGATATTTAGGAAATAAATAAATAAATAACACACGAGCGGGAAAGGCATATTAATATTTTTCAGACATGGGTTCTTTTTAGCCCGCAGCCAGATCGACAGATGTAGCACTAGTCAACAGAGGGAAGGGAATGTAAAAATATATAAATATTAATAAGCAAGTAAGCGAGCGAGCAGACTTTGTGGCTTCCTGGTACTTCATGGGAGGTGAGGTTTTTCGGCTGAAGAAGAGCTGAATGTTTCAGGGGAAGAGAAAGGTAATTACTTCACGTCTGTTGGCTGATTCAGGCCTGAATGCCTACAGGGCCTCAGAGTTGGAGCAAAAGTTCAGCTTCTGACGGATACATACAGACCCACCAGTCGATGTTAAGGTACTAATATAAAATCATTCCCTCACAGTAGCAAGCATTGTTCCACCCATTGCATTGCCTCTGGGCAAATGAAGCCATGGTAGAGTTACAGGCTGAAATTGTAATAAAGAAGGGCAAATGTTAAACGGAGAGGATGAAAATCTGAGCTGTAGGTGTTTTTTAACTGTAGGCTGATGACCTTGATGACTGCAGTTAGGATTAGATAGTTTACCAAAGTGTATTTGGGTTGGCCCATCCTCTCATTTACTTAGTAAATGTGTCTGGTGAGTATTTTCTTGGTATCAGCAAGCCCCGAACCTGCACACAAAGCATAATCCTCTCGCCAGTGACATGTCTGTTTATTTGCTCCTAGCTGTTTGTAACCTAATGTTTATCCTGCCTGCAACAAGTGCGTGTGTGTATATCTGTTGTTCTTTGTTTGCTGGAGTGTGTGACTACTCTGTTTTTATTTATTTATTTTCCCATTTCTATTCATCGCATATTTATTTAGATTGCAGTGCAGCGATGCATTTACTGTGACGTACTGTGCCGTATTAGATTCGATTAGATAGCGTGGCACAAGCACCGTAATGATGCACCTAATGCGTGTTTCTTTTGTCACTGTTCTGTTTCAAAGGAAATTGATTCTGACAAAATCCCATGGGTGCTATCAGCAATGAATGGAAAGGAGCAATTAAATCCAATGTGATCTTGAAAACAACAGCCTATGTATGGTCCAAACCAGACTATGATTTTAAACAGCGGGGCATCTGTTTGTAATGCAAATACAGAGAGCCCATTGGTGGTGGCTGTTCTAGCCACACTGGTTAGGGGGACCGGCACACTGGAGCTTGCTAATTACCTTAGCTTTTTAGATTAGAGGTCAGCCCTGCATAAGAGAGAGAAAATCTCTATCTCTGCCTACTCTGTATTCTCTCTTATTACCCCTGTGTAAAGGTTTCATTTGAATTCATGTCACACTAAAGTCCCACTCTATACCCCTGTGCATCCCCAGGATAATTGGGTTGAAAGCTTCCTCTATTCCTCCACTCTCCTTCCCCTTGGTCTAAATAAATAAATAAGAAGACAATAGCTTTGTGGCTTTCTGTAGATAGGGTAAGAAAAGTGAATGAAGAGATGAGAGAAGCCTGGAGTGCAGGGACCAGTTATCCCCTCTTATAATCCTGGCGCTCCCTGCCATTGTCCCTTGTGCCACATGGAATTTACATAAGGACCTGTGGTGCTGCCCTTAATTCAGCCCTCCTGAAGTATCTTCAAATATCTCCCAACAAGCTCAGTGCTTTCATCAGCAAGCTTAGTCAGTCATCAGAGGGATCGTGTCCCTGACCGCTGCACTGATAGTTACACTGCTGATACCAAACTTCCTAAAGTGCTACTCCAATTTATTAGATTTATTAAAGCCTGAATAGGGAAAAAATAGTTTCATTTCACACATCAGGGAAGCCCCAGCTATTTTTTGAGTACATTAGGTCTATGTTATTTTCATTCATTCATACGGTAGGTGTGTGTTCTGAATACATCAGTGACTCAGGGTTTAATTTCTCACAGTTAGTTTGGCATGATTGTGCTTTCATGTTTGTACTTCGGTGCTTCTTGGTGTGTTTCACTGTGACAGCGACTCCCCTTGTTTGTTAATGAGCTGCTGTTGTGTGTTTCGCTGAACACTTTAGAGGGGGAGAGGCTATCCCCGCTATGGCGGGCCTACCTGAGGGTGATTAGATGCAAGGCCACAGTTGTTCAATGGACCACCCACTGTTTTTGTGTGTTAGCACATATGTGGCTGTGTGTAAGAGTACATGCCGAAGTGAAGCGCTGTTGCACCCCTGTGAGCTCTCACAAGTGAGTGACACCAGGCTTTAGGGCATTCTGACTCTGTTTGTTCTGCTCCCTCCACAGGGACCTCCATTAGCTCCAATTAGCTTTCACTTGTGCTCTCCCAGTCAGATGAAGCTGTGCATCCCATTTAAATAGCCTAGATAACCAATGCATACACTCACACTATGTTGTGCAATTAACATAATACGCAGAAAGGCAGTTTCAGAATGGTAAGCTGGATTTCATTCAGGCAAATGAAAAATCCAGCCAAACCGTATCTACTAACACTGTACTCTTACTCAACTGGCTGCTCTTTTTTCCCCTCAGTGCTGAGAGATGACTTTCGACAAAACCCTACGGATGTAGTGGTGGCAGCAGGAGAGCCAGCAATCCTTGAGTGTGTCCCTCCCAGAGGGCATCCTGAACCCACCATCTACTGGAAGAAGGACAAAATTCGAATTGACGATAAGGATGACAGGATCACTGTGAGTATCGTAGCTATTTCTTTTAATAACGGGACAAAATAAGAAGAACTATTATCAGTGTCTACCGTGAATGTTGCTAGTAGTGTCTGGGAACACAGGAAAGAGCTTTTGCTTCTGGAAATGTCTGCCACTGAGCACAGTTGGCTGGGCATTCATGTGTTTGAAGCCAGTGAGGGGGAAAAATGCTGCTTTTGTGTTGTCCAATGATTTGACAAGGACAGAATTCAGATGTGTAAAATGTACAAGCTTTTAATTTATGAGTTTTTTAATCTATTTATTTATTCATTTTATTTTTTTAGATTCGAGGAGGGAAACTAATGATCTCCAACACAAGAAAGAGTGATGCAGGCATGTACATCTGTGTGGGCACCAACATGGTCGGCGAAAGGGACAGCGAGACAGCACAAGTCACTGTATTTGGTAAGGCCTCCTGAAATTTATCTTCTCAGTTATTTGGTAGAGTGACATCCATCCATGTTACTGTATACTCCTGAAAAGAAATACATTGAAGCCAAGTTTTCTCAAAGCTTAATAACAGTGTTTCTTTTGCTACACTCTCCCATCTGAGTTGCATGCAATCTGGTGCACATTTTTGTGTTGCTCATTAAACTGTCATGAGGTTATAAAGAGCCAGAGTGAACGGTAATAAATAGGTTAGTTCAATAAACGCCAGTTCTTATATTTCCAATAAAGTTACAGGTCCATTTAGTGCACTATTGCTGTATATTTGTGCCTCACGGAGGAACAGAAATATCAGATAATGAACAAAATATGAGTAATTAGAGGGATAATTATATAGGAACTGGGCAATGTGAGAAATAAAGCAAAGCCAAATCCTAACATAATGAAATTGTGCTTTTTTTTTTGTGCCCATGCTGCAGAGAGACCAACCTTCCTCCGGAGGCCAATCAACCAGGTGGTCCTGGAAGAGGAAACGGTAGAGTTCCGCTGCCAGGTGCAAGGAGACCCCCAACCCAATGTACGCTGGAGGAAAGATGACATTGATGTTCCTCGTGGGAGGTATGTACTTTTACCGGAATATTCTCCAAATGGCAGCGCTTTAAGTAATGAGATGAATATAAGCAAGCAGTTTAAATTGCATGTGTGTGTGTGTCTGTCTGTCTAAATGCCAGCTTATGTGTTAAGTTCTAATGTGACAGACTGCACTTGCTGCAAAGGCACTAGTGTCAGTCTAAGTGATTGTTTCAAACTAATGATAACTCACACTGCCAGCTCTCACCTGGTGTGGCTGCCAGGGAGCAATAAATACCCCTATTAGGCTGTACACAATGCACATTAACCATTCTGAGGAAAAAAAAACATTCTACCTGTCGATGCCAAAAAAGTCAGGCAGTGTCTCATGTCATGGACGAGGTCTGCATGAAGACAAACAGATACGGAGCTAAACAATTAAATCTGACTGACAGGTAAGTGGGCACGGGAGGCTGAAATGTAGACATTTAGAGAAGCAGAAAAAAAATCTGCCAGGTTGTGTAACAGACAGGTAGAAACCGATAGAATGACAGGAGATACAAAGAGACAGAGTATAGCAGCTGACGTGACCCTCAAGTGTCTATGTACAGGTGCAGCTGTTCAGGGGAATTCTTGGCATAGACACCAGAAACCTGGAAGATAATCATTACCTCCTATACACGTTTAACCCCGTTCAGTTTGTGTATCATCACAGACATGATGCACACGTTTACTCACACTTGCAGAAATAGAAACCAATGTAAGGAAAAAGCAATAAAAGTCTACAATTTGGAGAGAAACTCTAGCACCACTGCCAACTTTAGGCTATCTGACTTCCTGTAAAAAGCCACTGACGATATAGTGATACTGTTCGTTCTGGGTCCTGCGTGTTGGCCTGTTTCTTCCCATGAGTCACTTGACTTACAGTCAAAAGCAGTGTCATTGTTAGAAGTGGACTTCAAAGAAACCGGTATACTGTCCCCAGCCAGCAGGCAAGTCACACACTGCTTGGATCACCTCATAACACGTACACACAGTGGACCTGTCTTCTCTCAAGGCTAGCTGCAGAGCTGAGCGTAGGCGGGTTGTTTGTGTCTGATAAGGATTTGGTTCACTGGGCAGTGGGACATGAGCTCTGTGCCAAAGCAAACACATAAAAGTATTTCACTCATGTCTTTGATAGGGAGTTGGCTCTGGAAATGAGTTCATTTTGTACACTAATTAACAGATTTATAACGGAGTAGGATGAGTGTCATGTGCCTGCGTCCTTGCTAACTGTTCCATCCCTTTGAAGTTTGGCCTTATTTGGATACGATGCACATGAAAAAGATAATGCCAAAATTAATAAGAGATAAATATTGCAGTGTTACTAATTACAATATGTGAACGGTTGTTTTTTCTTGCTATATTTAATTCTCCCAGTTTTGCTTTGAAGCAGAAAAACAACCGTGAAGACAGACGATATTTTAATTCTGACATTTTCTTCTGCCTTTGTTGCCTGCCAAAAAGAAGACTGCATTGTATATTGTTAAGTGACGATCTGTTCCTGCTTTCTCTGCTGCTTATCTTCACTTAATAAACATCAAACAGAACTCCTTTTATTCTAATTAACAGAAGAGTGGTTAACATTCTCACTCAGGACTAGTGCCTAGTTTGCCTTTGGGCCACTCCAGCTGTATCGGTATGGGTTTCCATCACAGGAATGTAGATGACTAAGGATCAAGTAGTTCTATATGCAGTGGGAAGTGGTCTTTGATTGCTCTTTAACCGAAAAGGTTACAGTGTCCTTATTATTATGATAAGCTGTAGAAAGAGGGAGACTTAGCAAGGCCCGTCCTCTTTACCATTAAATTGTTTTAACTTTGCTGGTCCCTTTATGTACCTGCATCTCTATGTGGATGTCTCTGTGTGCTACTTTTATACTGGGAAGAAGGGAAATGGAGCTTCAGCTGAGTAAACAGGTTGTTAATATGCTCAGTGGCTCCAGCAGCCTCCCAGGCAGCCACACACACACACACACACACACACACATTGGCACATAGACATAAAGCATGCCAGGATGGCGCTGGCTTCGGTCTCTCTGTGGGATAGAAAAGAAGATAGAGACAGAATGGTTTCAATTAGAGGACAAAGACAAATGTGATGCTCGTTTACCACTGTTTGGGTATTTTACTGTGTTTGCAATAGAAAAATAAATAATTAATCACCAAACAGCTACATCTACTCTGGGATACTAGTCAACAGCCCTTGATAGTGCAGTGTAATGAAATAGGTCAACTTTTCTGTTGTCGTGTCATTATACAGTATGATACTGAAACCCTTGCAATCTCCAAGTGAAACCTTTTAATTTACAGTCTGGCATATGTCAGAGGAAATAGCCTGAAACTGTAAATTTAAAGGTCAGAGGACAACAGCTGCAGTATAATGATAAAGAATCCAGATATTCCTTTTTCTTTTAACATTTACACTGAGTCTTGATCTTATTCTAAGTAAGATGAGAATTAGGTACATTTATACACTTGCTATCTTTGGACTATTTTTTATTTTTTTCCCGGAAAGTCCAGCTCAGATAGAACTGATATTCCTGATGAACACACAGTTGCACCAATCCTTCTCTGCTGAATCCCAGAGAACCATGATCTGTAAGATGATAGAGTTAAATACATTACATGTGTTTACCACACATTAAATTACTTATAGGATGGTCACTTTATCCAAACAAAAAGACCAAAACAATAAGCTATAGCTAAAATGAGATCAGCCCATCTTTCTCTAGTTATGTTTTTCCTTTTGTTCTTTATCATCTGGGCTCCCAGATAGGAGTGGATTTTGCTGTCAGGTCAGAAAAAAAGAAACACTTCCACTTCCTCTATTGTTACACAGAAATTCAAACAGTGTGCTGAACTAATTAAACTAAATTTCAAGGTCTCTCTTAGGACAAGACCTAAATTATGAGCAAACCATTAGGTTTGCTGAAAAACAGTGGATAATGGGGACTTTAATTATTACCAGCATAGGCGAAGAAAATTCACTTAGATGTGCTCCAGGTGGGATTAAAACCACTGACCAGTACATGTAATATTACAATTATCCAACTTCCTCTTTTTAAATGTGTTTCAAATTGAACTTTTTTTTTCTTTTCGTCAACACAAAGCATTTAAGATTCAGCTCAGATGGAAAAGCAGCATGTCCTCTCCAGGAAAAACCTCTTGCAGATGTCTTCAAGCAGCTGGATTTCTGCGCCTAAAATCCACACAGTAGTAGAGTCACCCATAATTTGTCAGAACTGACATAATTCTTATACATTTGTTTACGCTTAAGCAGTTCTTTCCAATTATAAAAATGTCTTGATGTGGATTAAATTAGTATCAGATTAATGTCCATCAGTTGGACGTTGTGGAGGAATCGTGCCAAAAGCACACAATAGCTTCTCCCACATCAGAGAGCCTGGAAATGAGTGCTGGCGAGCTTCATTTTTCAAAACAGAAAGGATTCTATTCTAGCGCAGTCTATGAACCCCAGTGAAAAGACTTGGGCAGTGTGTATTATCTCCCGCTGCCTACTAGCAAAGTGTGTGGCCCATGTCTTTCCCTCCTTCGGTATAGCTCTCGCTCTTCATTTGCTTTGGAACCTTGTACCCTCTCCTGTGCCTTATCAGAGCCCCTTTGGTCCTGCAATCCATCTGTATTCAAGGCACCTTTCCCTGTTGACCTCCACAGCACAGCCCCTGCAACATTCAGCAGAAAAGCCTTTCTTTCTGACTCAATTCCTTCGTGGTGTGTTCATGTGTGGGGGTTCGTGTATGATAGAGATGTGTGGGTCATTCTTTTTGAGAGAGCTGTTAAAGCTAGTGTGACAGGAGTGCCTGTGTTATGCTGACCACCCAATTTCAGTGATTTCTCACCTCTGCAACTCAGCAGAATGAAAAGATGACAAGCTATGGTTCCTGTCTCCATTACTTGCCTTGATATATAAGTGGATACATCTAGTATTTATGAGTGGGTCTGTAAGGGGGTGGGTGAATGAAATATTATTCATTTGTTCAGGTGTATTTTCTTTAGGATTTCTTAACAGTAACTGTGTCACCAACTAAGCAAGCTAAATAGATAACTGACTAATAGTTTGTAACAAGAATATGACATTGTTATGCATTATTAAGAACATCTACTGGTAAGCGACCATAAATATGCCATCATATATCAAAAAAGGCTTCCAGGCATTGGTTAGCAAGGTCCAGTTTTATGTTTTTTCCATTAAAGCCATAGTGCCTGCTTTAAATAAAGCTTGAACTGCTTGCTAAGGCAATGGGGAGAAGAACTATTCGAAAAAACATAATAATGGTAAAAGGGTAATTTTTTCCCCACTAAACTGCCAACCTAATCATAAATTTTGGAATCTTGCTTAACCGTTGTGTGATTAAAGTTGGACACAGTGATGAATGTTAGTTGGACTGTTGTGAAGGCCCTTATCCTGCTAACACAAGAGGTGTGCCAGGGACCAAGGATTGGAGCTCTGGCTCAGGGCCTTAGTGAAGCAAGATGAGAAGCAATAGTGGTTAATTGATTCCCTCTTATGGGTGACGAGGCTTGGACAGGTATACTCCGGTTGCTTTGATCAGCATGAGGTAAAGTAGCAGTCAGATGGTGTAAAACTGGATCAGACTGTCAGAGCGAAATGGAGCAGAGAGGAGACTGTGTGTTAGAGCAGTGAGGCCAGAGAGCAAGCTGGAATTAGTCCTTTACTGTTTCTGGAGTCTGACTCATGTGCTTAGAGTTGGCACACAACCCCTCTCCCTCCTCACAGTTCCATTCACATGCACTCGCAGAGGCGAGGCAGATAAGATCCTCTCCTGTTGAATCATTTTGTAGACACACTCATCCAGTCATACATACAACCAAGATAAGATTCTCTTAATGTGAGTGAATTGGCACAAGACTGAGGGTCGAACATGGGTGACTGTGTTCGTGACAGACAGTTTAAAGGCAAATCCTCTAAGATGATCTGGAGGATTTTTGAGCCGTAATCCTTTTAAATTATGTCCAGTAAAGTTGTCATCTCTGTGCTGCTTTCTACATTCAGCATTCAACACATCAAGTTGACAACTGAAAAATGCCGCTTTGTTTCGCCATTTGCTTACATTCCTATCACTCCTCATCTCCCTTCACGAGTGAATGACTCTACATATGGGAGGATATGTGTTTGATGATTGTATACACCATTCTCTGTGTGTGTGTCTTCGTATTTCTTCCATCTCTGGTTTAAAAAAAATGGACTCCAGCAGGGTGAACTTGGCTCTCCTATCCTTTCCACAGCACTTCTTCATGTGCAATTACATTCCTCCTCTAATAGAGAACAGAACTCTCCCCAAGTTCAGTCACAATAAAGAGCTACTGTTCCCTCGCTGTGCGTACGTACGTGTGCGAGTATGTGTGTTGGGGTGTGTGTGTGGCAACAACTGCCTCTTATCCGTGAGTATTTCCACTCATCTTGTCATTAAGGTTAATATCATATGGGAAGTTGATTACAGATTGATTGTACTCATGTTCCTCTAATAAGTCATGGACGGGCCTAAGGTCCTGTTTTGAGAGTCTGACAGAGATGGGACCAAGAACAATAAGAATGTTGTCCAATATGTGCATACCTGGGTTGTCCACAAGGCAAGGGCTCAGTCAAGACTGTGGGAACCTCTCTAAGCACTTTAGCTGTTACAGTAGCGTCTTTATGGCTGATTACATTGTCTGTAGTATTCATCAGTGCTCTTAAAACAGTATATAAGATGAAAAGTGTAAAATCTAGCCGAAGGCATATATAATGTACTTTAGACTTTAAAAGATCACATAATTAGTCAAATTAAATAATTTGCTAAAGTCTAACGATGACTGCTGGGTAAGACCTCAGTCATACTAGTGCAAAAATAGGAGGGCAGCCTCAATGTGACCAGGGAAAACTGGTGGTTGATGAATGATTGCGTTTCATTTTTTGGCTTTCAGGGATTTTGATTATTGAAGTGACCAGCTTGCAACCAACAATTTTCATTGGTCCATCACTGTCTGACTTCAGTCCCTCTCAAACAAACTAGTGAAGGTTTCCAAATGATCACCATCAAATTCATAAATGCAGACACATTGCCAACATGTTGTAATCACTCTGAGTAAGTTGGAGTCAGTCTAGACCAATGAGCAAAACTCATCTGCGCTATCAACTAATGAAATGAAACAAACCCAATTTGCTAAGGTTTGTGGTGGGCAATTTACTGTAAATTGCACTAAATTTAATACAGAAAAGCATATCTTATTTTGCACACGATATGTGAGAGGGGGAGATGTTATCAGAATGAGTGTGTAATTGACACCACTAGAAAGCTCAAAACTGTGAGCCCAGTGCCAAAACTTTGGCTTTACCCTGATGCTCTTTACTTAGTGCTCACTTTGAGTGTTTAGAGAGAAGCTCCACATATTCCTGCTTCACAATGAGATTGGGATATTGTTGAAACAGAGAAGAACTGAACTGTACTTATTGGAGCATCTGAAATGCATACAGTACATACAAATGCATGTCTTCCTTTTTGTGTTTCAGGCTTTTAGTCACATTTGTAAATTTCTAAATTGGTACACAATGAAAACACATCTGAAAGCCTTTTATGAGCAGTTCACATAGAGAAACATTCATGTTTCTGTGTTATTCCATTTAATGTGTTAGTGTGTTAGATTAATGTCTGAATGTAACAGTATGTTAGGGTTAGGGTTTGTTAAATGATATATTTCCAGACTCATGCTTTCCACTTCAGACCTGGCAATCAAGACCAACAAGACAAACGGTAAACCATGCCAGCATTATAGTCCCCATCTACTTTGCACTCTTTGGGAAGCTCTACCACTTAACTGTAATATACAACATAAAATAATGTCAAAATACAACAGCACAAAATGCTGTCGGATTAAAGAATTATTATGACACTACAGTAGATTCCTGAAGAAAAAACAAATTTGCTCTGACAAGAGATTTCTTATTTATTTTTTGCTTTACTGCAGAGCATCGTCTGCAGCGTATCACCTTTATTATTATTATTATTGGGTTTTTTTAACACAGCTATAATTTTCCACATAGATAACTAAGGTTCATCTAGTAAATTAATGTTAATTCTGTAACATACAGCATCAGTGATGCAGTGAATAATCTCACATTAACATTGATGTTTTCACTCAAGAGTGTGTGTCTTCCTCTCTATTAACCCATCACAGCAGCTGTAACATCAGTTGAAAAACAACAAACCGTGTGCGTAACATTTCTTTTGAAAAGCCTTTGTACCTGCAGGATATGTGACACCAGTGATGGTACGCAACTCCAGGTCATTTTCTCAAAATGCAGAAAAACCAAAGCAGTTTGTGTATTTGGGGACATGGCACAGTAGCGGTAATTTCATTAACACATAGACAGCTTATTATCTGCCAGTAAAAAATATTTTGTGTTCTTCTACACGTGCATGCCAGCTGTTATACATAGATTCCAGGTTTATATAGTTTGTGATAAAGCAGCTCTGGATAAATCCTGTTCTCCACCTGATTCTCGGTTCTCAGGACTACAACTAGTTCCCTATAATTTTTAACAGAAGAGTTCCCCCTTATGTAATAGACATATTTCTTTGTCTTCAGCCTACTCTTATTTATCATTTATCAGCAAATTTGTGCTGCTCTTGTTAGAATGATGGTCAGTAATGAAATTAATTAAATGGTAAATGGTAAATGGCCTGTATTTGTATAGCGCTTTTCTAGTCCCTAAGGACCCCAAAGCGCTTTACACAACCTGTCATCCACCCATTCACACACACATTCACACACTGGTGATGGCAAGCTACAATGTAGCCACAGCCACCCTGGGGCGCACTGACAGAGGCGAGGCTGCCGGACACTGGCGCCACCGGGCCCTCTGACCACCACCAGTAGGCAACGGGTGAAGTGTCTTGCCCAAGGACACAAGCCGGGGCTCGAACCGGCAACCTTCCGATTACAAGGCGAACTCCCAACTCTTGAGCCACGCATTACCTGCATCTGTTTGTTTCTAAATTTATACATCTGCCCAATTTAGATCTGGCCCAGTCTGTGTGGATTCTGCCAGGTCTAGTAGTAGCACGCTGGTACAGCGCTACACGTTTGACGTAGATGCCAACATTTTTGCAACAGTCTGCAACAGATTTGAGTTTCCTCACAGTTAATCATAGTATTATCAGAAACAGATTGTATTTAAATGCCAGCTTGACCCTGTTCAGTCAAAAACTGATAGCAGACTTACTTTGTCTTATTGCCGTTTTATCACATTCTTGATGCACCAATGTGAGTGTGAAGAAACGAACTCATACAGGTGTCGGACCTGGACCCTTCATTCAAAGTGACCATTTAAAAAGCAAGAAGATTGTAAGTTGATTCACACTGTCACAATAATTTTAGTTGCGCAGTGGTCTCTAAACACTATTTCTGTAGTGTAGCTGTAGCCGAACAAATAGAAACTGTAGCTCTGAGTGTGACAACACAGAGAAAAGGGACAGATTTACCATTAACTACTGAACGCTTTTGAATGTGCTAGATAATTATTAGTTATATACTAAGTAACCACTGTTGTGCCACAGACATATATGTATACAACTCCCGTACTTTAGAGATGTGCCTTTGGATCCTATAGTTAAATCTATAATGAATGTATTTTTTTAAACTCATATGAAAAAGTCCTACAAATAGCTGAAAGCAACAAACACAATGCCAGTTGCTTTTAATGTTTTCTCAAATCTATGTTCATTATTGGTGAGTCCTTCTGTGCTGACAAAACCTTTCAGAAACGATTGAGACTGGTCTGGCCAGTGTTAAAATGTGAGAAACAAGGTGAAAGCGCATGTCGTGCAAGAAGTTTGAGAGCCAGCCTCGGTTGAGAGTCGTTTTGCGTAGCTTGATTGAAAACGGTGGAAACTATGTGTTATTCACTTGCTCACCTCTCCTTTTGTTCAGGAGTCGTGTTGTTTTGCATAAGCCCTAACTTGTCCCACCACTCTTTCACCTTTTCTTCCAAGTAAGGAAATCACGTTGATCCTTACCATCCGGAGGGAAGGTACTGGAGGATGCTTTCTTTATTAGCTTGTTTGTTTTTCATCTGACAGCAAGCTTGCCACAGAATGTGCTGCCTCATTCCTCTGGATGCCACGCACTCGGTTTCAACAATAAATGCTTTATGCACATCCCCCACTCTTACCTGAACTGTACATCACTTCTCTCTAGAACAAAGCAGTCAGTCATGACTCAGTCAAATAATCATTATGGCTCCTTAAATACATGTGTGGAGGGGTGGAACAGGCATAGTTGAGGAATTTACTTCAATAAAGCTGCCATTGAATGCTTGCTGAGGAAATGTCATAACAGCAGGTAAAAAAAAAAATAGACATGGATAGACAGGATAGATTAGTTTTGCAGCTGCCAGTGGAAAACAGCCATCAGTGCACCTGATGGTTGAGCAGAGAGGTGTTTTCCACTCTCAGGGAAATGGACCATATCATACTCTTACCTTAGTTGCAAAGTACTACTGTTAAACACTGTTTGTCCTAACTTCAATTGTGGTATCCAGAGTAAATGTTATCCTCTTTTTTTATAAAAAAACAAACACACTTAAAAGTATAATTTCATTTTTTATTGACGATCAAAAGCCAAACTCAAAACTTTACACCTTTAACTAGTATCATCTGTAAAGCCAAAGCCTTATATGGTGTATTTCTCTGTGTTGTAAAGTTCTATTGTTATCAAAAAACCATTAAAAACACATAAAACAGTCAAACTGTTGGACTGGGTAGTATTTTTCTTCATTACAGAGAACATGACCAGTGTAGTTTGTTCAGAAACAACTCTGCTTTGGCATTTTCAATCTCTGTAGGGTTTGCTCTGTTAGGCAGACATTGCAGTTCTTTATGTGTTTTTAATAGTTGTTGGAGTGCAAGTGTGGAGCTTTATAGCACATGGGCATGTGCTATAATAAAAGAGTAATATGATGTCAGGCTTTTTCTTTAAAGCTCCTGTGTGGATTTGAAAAAGTCTGAAAATCTTTTGCAGACTTTGCAGACTTCGACAATGATCCCTCTTCGACAGTGGTGTTGACTTGGTTGGATGTTATGAAATTGTATTTTTTAACTCTTGAAATAATTATTTCATGGTGTGCTGTGAGTTATATTATATGACAGCTAAAACTCTTTCAGGCCCTCATTCATTCTTTTTAAGAAATTACCAGATGTTGCTGATTTGCTCACTTGTAGTAGTTGCTGTCTCTCTCATTTATTATTATTCTTTTTTTTCAGCCTAATGATGCCCTCCCTTACTGGCACAGACATTTATATGTGCCTCATACTCAAATTGACAGTGAAAAGCTATTAAATAACAATTCAACACATTGAATCAACTTCACATATTATGTCTGCTTCATTTGTCATGAAATAACAAGGGAACAGGCCTCACCTGACCACAAATCTGCTTGTCAGTTAATTGTCCAGTTAATGCAGATTTTTTTTTGTAAAGCCTGTTTAATTAAAGCTGGAAGTCTGCACTTTAACCAGATACTGGATGTTTAATCCGTTTAATTTGAAGTCCACTGTGGCAGTATACAGAGGCAAAAATACAAAAATTGTGACTTTGTCCAACAAATTATTGAACTAACTGCACTGCATCAGTTCTACCAATATTATTGTTTTCTACATGCTAATCTTTTAAAATATCTGTAATCACATTCTTGTCTAATGCAGATCTAACATTAATCTTTTGAACTGATGCCTGTTTTTGGCCTCTGTGAGTGACAGACTGTGGACAGGGAAGGACTGTCAGCCTGACAGGCCACCATCACACAGCACTACCACCCCTCAACTAACATACTACTTACACACTGCCAGAACAGGCACCCTCTTCAATTACAGACTGCAAAAACAAACCATACCAGCATTGCCGGCTTGTCAACTACCATATAATTCACAAAGGTCTGCAGACACACATCAACACAAATATTTGACTACCACAATGAAATTGGAAACAACCTTTCCCTGCTACACTTGATATATTGATTCAGTCAGTTAACATGTCTTACACTAAGAAAGTGTAGTGTCGATAAAAATCATATGGGGCTGAGACACACACACACACACACACACACACATGTATATATACACACAGTTATTGAAAAACAGCTCATGAATATTGCACAGGTTTTGAGCATTTCCAATTGAATGAATACGTCTCTGTGTATTGCCTGTCATTGTTGAATAATTGATCCTGCTCCTTGCGATCTCCATTTGTCAAAACGACCAGTTTTGCTTCCCTGTACCACTCCAAGAGGGGAAAATCTTTAACATCTATTGTCATACAGTTCTAAAAAGAGTTTTACTTGGTTAATGCTTCTTTTTCATAGCATTTGAATTAAATGATGATAAGGCAACTTGAATATTAGTGTTATGTTTTTGTTAACAGGTATGAGATCAAGTATGACAAGGAGGACTATGTGCTGAGAGTGAAGAAGGCTTCCATTAATGACGAGGGCACATTCACCTGTGTCGCAGAAAACCGTGTGGGCAAGCTGGAGGCCTCCGCCACCCTCACAGTCAGAGGTATGAAACAGATATATATCAATTCAAACAATTAAATCAATCAGTTAAAAACACACAGAGAAACTGTTGAGCGTATTGTTCTTATTCTTCTTATATACAAAGATGAAGTTTTGGATTGATAATTCACTCGTTACTGTCCCCATTACACAAGTGGAAATGCAGAATGCTGAGTACTATAGCCAAGAGAGATGTAGGCAGTCCATGAATCTGTTTAATTATTTACATTTCCAAGTGCAGCGTCGACACACTCTGCCACCCTCCCCCTGTTGTGGTGGCCTGCAAGCCACACTGCCCTCCATGCTGTAACCACCCAGTCAGCAAAGCCATTTCACAGATTACTGGTGCACACCACACCTGGGGTTTGCAAGGTTAATAAAATCATTCTAACCATTTTTTTTTCTATTTTCACCACTCTTCTTCCCATTAAAGTCGAGTGCTTAACGTCTCTGTGGAGCGCTTTACAGCGACACAGAGGACCAGAGGAGGTAAAACAAGGTCTTGGTTGACTACTTGTTTATGAATCCAGATTCGTGAGAGCACCACCTAAGTTTTTTTGTTTACTTCACCATGAGTACCCATACAGCAAGGCAGAGGAAACATTGGGAACAACTACCAACAACTACTTCTCTGTGACACTTTCAGAAGACTCATCCTTTGGATATAACCTACATGCCTGACTTTTTTTTTTGGTTCTTTTTCCTCCTCTTTCCTTTTTTTGGGTTCTGTTCATCAGCATTTATGGCAAACACATCTTTGCCTCGCTACTACAAACATACACCACCCATAGAATTGTAGATTTCATTATTGCAGAGAAGGTCCAGCAGTGTATTTGTCCCTGAGGAGCAATAATGACTGCCCACACTGAAATTTGAATGCAATTTAAGACTTTTGACTACCAGTGGGTATTCACATCAGACGGCCTCTGTCATTCAGGGGTCTGAGAAACAGATGATGGGAGCTCATCAGCAAAACTGTCCAGTGGGCAGTGGACAAAACCTACTGGATCCTCTCTTTGTAACGCTTACACTGTGCTAGAAGTGTGTTTGCCCAACACAACATGTCATTCATTCTGATTTTGATTTCCCTTGTCTTATTTTATTATGTTCTGTTCCTTTTGTGTTGTTTTATGTTTGTGCGTCTGTGTCTTAATTTGTTTCTTTTGTGTATCCACTCCACCATTGTCGTGTTTCCAGCTCGCCCCGTCGGTAAGTACCCATCCTTCTGATTTGATCCCATGCTGCATGCCTTCTCCATACACCCTGTTGCATTTGACTGCTTGACAATCACTAACCATCGCTTTAACATTCCTGTACTTGACTAACACATTTGTTGCATAAGTCCTTTCAGTTGTTTTTTTTTGTGCATCAGATACTTGTGAGATATTTGCAGATTTTAGAGCTGTATCTCTTTTCGTTACCTGGCTCTTGTACGTACTTTAGAGTTCAGAAACTATACTAAAACTTTTCTGTCTATACATCAGATATAGATTTAGACAGATCCTTTTTTTTGTTCTCTCCACGCTGTGCTCTTTAGCATATCCAGTTTAAAATGAATGAATGAATGAATAAATGATGTTTTCTAGTGGCAGTTCTCAGGTTTAATTTCAGGAGTGTTAGGTACATAGAAATTCCTTGATGCTTTACGACTTTACTAGAAATGCTTTCCCGTGGATAAACAGCTGTCCTAAACTTTGCATTGTCACAAAGTTACTAATCATTTTGTATTTTTATCGCATATACTTGAGCTCTACTGGCAGCTGATGAATATTGCGTATGTTGCTTTATTATTATAGATCAAGGCTTATGTTAGCACTGTTCCTCTAAACTGAAGGTTCTTTAGATTGTAGTCTCTATTCTTTACAGTGAAAGAGTGGGCTAGCAGTGTAATTGACTCAGACATTGTCATCTCATATGGTCCAGAATGTGTTTAACTTGCGAGTCTTGAGGCCATCTGTGGATTTTTGGATCACAGAGCTGAGATCTGTTTAGTTTTGATCAGCTTCTTTCCTTCTGAGCCCAAGAACACCGGTCTGGGAATGTCGTTTTATTTCCCAATAGATTGGTGTAGGTCAACAGAAAACCACATTTGGCACACTTCATATGTGAGATTGTTAGAGGGAGTAAGTGAAAATTGGCATCTTGAGAGAAAGACGTGCTTTTGAGTGCAGAAATGGGAAGAATGCAATAATGAGAAATATGCAGGAGGAGAAAGAAAGGGAAAAGAATGGCAGAAGTGTGTGTCAAGACAAGCTTGACTGGTAGAAAAAAACAGACACTGCCTCAATGGCAGGACTTTGGTTGGCAAAACAGCAGTGGCGGTTCTCTGATTGTCAAACTGTCAGTTTCCAAGAAGATGGAGGAAATTACACATTCACTCTGCCTGTGGGAAGAGACAGTAATTGCTGTCAACTTTTGAATAAAATATGATTGAATGTGGGATTTTAAAGGAGGAAGAAATATTTGTGCTTGAGTGTGCTGAATGGATCGCTGTCTCTTTGTCCATTTGTTCTTTTCACCCTGACTGCTGTTTTATGCCGAGCCCTCTCCAAGCCAGGCAGATGTGACTTGTCATGAATTAAATATGGGCCCCTGATCGTGTGTTTCCTTAGGAGGGAACAGGAAGGAGCTTCTCATATGTCATTAAGGGTTTCTGAATAAAAAACAGGGCCAATGTCTGCTAGCCCTGAGCCAAGCTGTGAAACTGTCGCACACTAACTTCCCCTTGATTTGTCGAAAGTTTTGATCTGTTCTTCTCCATTGGACCCTGTCTACTTTTTGGTCATTCTCAATCACATTCCCCATGACTATTTTATTCAAATATAATTTAAAGATAGAAAGAGGGATGAAAAGTTGTGAAATATGTAGTTGACTAATAGAAAAGCAGTAAAGACAAAGCCGAGCCTTTTTGTTTAAATTGCAGTTTTAACTGGAGTCACCAATCACACAACTGAGATAGGATGGATTGGATGTTTTTGGCACTTATTAGTGAATCTAACAGTTTAGCACACTTGCACATTAGGAAGCTTAACCATTAATAAAAAGATATCTCAGAAAATGCCCCCAAGATATCTGTGGGTCATGACAAAACTGGTTTCCAAACAGATTGCTTCCTTTTATTTGGTATGTTAACATTGGCTGTAGATAAAAGAGGGGTTTTTTTGGTCTGACTTTGGAAACAATGAGTCATACCTGAAAAACAGTTCAAAGCATAAGAATTCAGGCCCATTTAACATGACTTTAAATCATAAATAGTGGGGGGGAAAGGAAGTAAGCATCCTTTTTCTGCTTAAGTGTGTAAATAAGTCCATGAGAATGGCAAACAAAGAGTCATTAATGGGAATTGAGAAAGTGACAAAGGACCATGCTGGGTAGTACAGTGATAGGAGGCATTCTGTAAGGTGTGAAACCACATTTTAGTGAGTTGTTAATAATGCAGTGTGTGGTATGGAATGGAGCAGAGAAGGGAGGGAACTAAGACCTTGCCAGAGCAGGATTTAAGAGCTCTGTATCAGGCCCAGCATTGTGAGAGCCACAAGATATCCAAGCAGCAGAAGGCCAAACGGCAAAGCAGTAAATCTGTTGCCATCTGCACCATTCCCAACTGTGTGTATCTTTGACAAATACACACGCCCAAAAAGGGATTACATGATGAAACCAGCCAAATGGGAAGAGTTTGGCCTTACTGGAACCAGCTGGCTTATCAGAGAAAGGACTTAGAAGAAATCAAAAGAAACAGAAAGAGTGCAAGATGTTGCATTGCAACAATTCTTGTCAGAATTTTGCAGAAGTCTTGGTGTTTCTCATTGTGTTTCTGCAAAGAAAATGGTCCCTCTAATCCACTCTCTGTGCTTATTTGATAGTATGGCAGTGACTCAGGGCCCTTAATGTGTTGACTTTCATTATCTCTGCAGGAGCTGTGTTTCCTCTGTAAGAGTTTTTGATTTTTATCTTGGCAAACATGGCTCTTGTCAACATGACCCTCAATGACATTCACCGAAGAAACAAGTAGAGGCCCTGGGTCAGGCAGTAATTTACTCAGATAATTAAAATGCTTTCTTGCACTTGTACCGATCATCATCTATCAAATGATAGATTATTATGTCTGGATACTAAAGTTTTTCATGCATAAGGACACATGCTATATCCCTTTTTTGTGCCATCTATGCACTTGGATTATGTCAGCTTTTGCTTGTTAAATATCTCATTAAAAAGCAATTGAAATATCTGTGAAACAAAGTTTGGTGTGAAATTCTCCCTCCTTCACCTGGTGTCACGGAACGGTCAGAAAGCAAAAACGGCAGCACTGCACGCCAATAGAAGTTGTATCCAGTCCGCTGTCTTTGTTATTGACCTGCATCTGTCAAGTTGTCAGTCAGAAATGTCTCACTGTTCGTCTAGCTGCTGATAAACGTGTGAATGTTAACTGAGAAAGCTTCACAGTACAGTTTCAGACTTTGATAGCTTTTCAAGTGTTAGCTTGTTGTGTGGTAAACACTGAAGTAGTCTTTTCTTTCTCTCACTCACTTTTGATACAGCTTTGATCAGAAGTTGTATCAAGCTGCTCACAATCTTGACTTTTATATGAGATGCATTCTGATGCAGAGTAAACCCTCCATATGGAAAGTCAGACACAATTAACCCTGTCTATTCCTGTTATAGTTTTCGATTTTTCCAGGGCATGGGTGTGCCTATGTGTTGTCTCAGATCTAAATGCCTTTGTGACTGAGACGCTTCCTTGTGTGAATGCCACTGTGACTGTCATTCATTCAGCTTCAGTCTCACCTGGATGAATGGCCAGCCTTGTTACCATGGCAGTGAGAGTCATGATAGTCACTGGTGTTCAGAGCAAAAGACAGATATGATGCTGCATGGAAGCTCTGTACAGCACTCCCATTTTGATTTTACCATGTGGTATATTGCTTGTTTTTGCTTGAAGTCCTTAAGCCTTAATGTTCGGCTTCACTATGCACCGCAGGTCCTCTAACACTGTTGTTCTGGCCCTTTGACTTCAGCTCCTCCCCAGTTTGTCATCCGTCCAAGGGACCAAATCGTGTCACAAGGCCGTACTGCTACCTTCCCATGTGAAACCAAAGGAAATCCACAACCTGCTGTCTTCTGGCAGAAGGAGGGGAGTCAGGTACAAACACAGACTAATCCAGTTTAATGTTGTTTTTTAATTACTTTTTCATTATTATTTTTTACATGTGAAAACATATCACTCTCTTTTTAGGCGGGATTTATTATCTACCGTACATCTGGCGTTATCAGGTTTCGATTCTACCAACTGTACACACAGTCATTGTGTTTTTTGGATTCCCCTGCTTTGTGCACACACACACAGACAGCACTTCTACACTATCTGCGATCGGTATCTTTACCACAGACACATAGATACACCTTTGTTCTCAGGATCCGCCAAATCAAAGTGTGCCTGGCAAAGTGCTAATTGGTTTTCTGTGACCCTGAACTGATAAGAACGATCCTAACCCTCACTCAAGCAGATAACCCATTCAAATACCTGTGTGTCCTCACAACGGTCAACAACAGTGCCAATTAGGAACCTGTTGAGGCTTGTAGATGAGCCACAGATATGATTCAGCTCTCGCTAAGGTTGAAACACGCTCACGCATAGCCTGCAGGCCAACAATTACAACAGAGTTTTCTGAAAACAGTGAACAGAAGTGAGACACATGCTTACAACTTTGCACAGGTATGATACTCAAATAACAATATGTTACCTAAAGCATCGTGAGTCAGTGCTATTGAGTAATGAGAACTCAAATTTTGTGTGTGCCTCACTTTGTCATTAAAGTTGAGGCTTTTCAAATGACTGTTCGTTCTTGACATTTCTGCACTTGTTGGCACTTGTCCTTGTGTTTATTAAAGCTTTCTATTCTTTATCCTTACTGTGATGTGATGTGATGTGATGGTATTTGTTAAAGCTAATTAAGTATATTAGTTAAATAACATTAATGCATTTCTTCCAGTTGAACATCTCATATGTTCTGGAGACCCATAGAGTCTAATAGAAAAGAAACTGTGCAGTTTGCTACATGTAAGTGATTAGATGTAATTCAATCCAGCTGTTTTTGCTGGTTCCCTCTGGGGATCCTAATAAAAGAGTACAGGAATAGCTGGGACAAGGTGGGAACTACTCAGAAAGAAGTACTTTTTTCTGTGTCATTAGTCGTCTAATTCTGTGTATTTACTCTGAAATGTGTTACGCTGATTATGTCTTCCTTTCTAAATTCAAGATTACATTATATTTAATAAAGTCTAATTTACATGAGGTGGTTTCCTTTTAAAAAAAATACATTTTAAAAAAAATCTCAAAACCACTGTGGAATTGAAACAGAGAGGAAAGTGGTCATGAAGCCAACAAGAGCAAAAAGTTCCCTTCCTAAGAGAGTGGAGCCACTGGCTTGGCCCAAGAATAAGTATGAAACCAAGTCATCAAACATGTTTTGCAGCTCGTTCACATAGTCAAAGAGAGAATTGTTCATGCTGTGATTACACTAATAGTCGGATGTGTTTGCATGTTAGTGTGCACAGTATATGTGTGGATTCAATGGTGATGGATGTGTGAGCATTTTTGTAATTCTTCCAGGTTGAACTGCTTCCATGTTCTCACTAATTGGCTGTTTGTTCCATTTCCTGCAGAATTTGCTCTTTCCCAACCAACCCCAGCAGCCCAACAATCGCTTTTCGGTGTCGCCCAGTGGAGCCCTGACCATCTCATCTGTGCAGCGGGCAGATGCTGGTTACTATATTTGCCAGGCCCTGACCGTTGCAGGCAGTATCCTCGCCAAGGCTCAACTGGAGGTCACAGATGGTGAGGAAAACCTGACGTGTAACTTCTGCCATGCCAGCACACTACTACACACTGACACATTGCTTAGTACCACTGCAGATGGGGTGAGGCAGGTGAACCATCACCAAACAAATTACTTATACTGACACTGATGGCATCTGACTTGAGTTTGTCAGCTTTTAGCTACAACACGGCTATTGCCTGGTTAAGTGCAAGTAGGAATTTGGCCTTCAAGACCTTTGTGTGTGCAGTAGGTGCACAAGTACAAATGAATTTTTTTAAACAGTCAAAGTGCAAAGAAAATTCAACTACTGTTGAAGAAATGTCAGTATGTCCATAACCTTCAGTTACTGTGTTTTTGCTCTGTGCACTTATTTCTTTCTTTCCTGATGCAATTTAATTAAAAATGCCTCGTCTTCCTATTGGAAAGAAAATAGAGCATTGCCCTTGAGTTTGTTCAAGTTTAATGGTCAGCGGTTTGGTGAGGGAGGGAGCCACATGTTTGTGTATGAGGGCGGGAGCAGGAGAAGGAGACTGATAGAGTGACAGTGGCTTTCTATGAAATGAATTATTTTTGTCTTGCTAGGCGCGGGAGCATCTAATCAGCTATTGTGATGGCAAGATAGACGGCTATCCATATGTCGGCTAAAGTACCTGCTAGCAAAAAGATTAAAAACACAGCATGGGCATTTTTTTGGTTTTGTTTTGCAGTCGGGTGCAGGTACATAATTGAAAGTGCCCTTCAAATTCCTGCTTATCACTTTTTCAGCTTTATTTGTATTTTTATTTAAACAAACATTTTGTACACATGGCATGCGGGTTTAACAGTCACAAGTGTTAGAACTCTGATTGGGCTTTAAATTCTTTATGAGTGTCTCAGACAGACTGAAGAACTCTATCAAAGTCTTACAAAGAAAGATACAGATATCCTTTTTGGATATTAGTGATACTACTTCCAGCTCACAATTGGCAGTACCAGGGCCACAAGGTGATCAACTTAATGGCAGTATAGTGGACAGGTGGTGGCAACAAATAGGATGTCTCCATAACTCAGTGTAGACAGTATGGTGAAAAACACATTCACTTTGGAATGAAATGTGTAGCATTGTTATAGTTAAGGTATTTTAATTCCCACTTTTATTTTTGCCAAGATATGCTATTGAAGACATGTTAGCAAAATGAATAAAATCAGTGGAAAAGGAGGAAAGAGTGTGGTGTGGGTCAGGGTGAGGTCATGGCCACACCTGCTGCAGTCTTCGTGTGATTTACTGCCCGGAGTCCCGCCAGCAGTCTGTGGAGTTCAAGGAGATCTGTAATGAGAAATTCCTGATCCAGAGACCCAAGGCCTTAGTTGAGCTTTGCCTCCTCCCTTTGTCACTCCCACATGCCATGGACACATAAATTAAACGCATCAAACCCCTTGACCAAACCATGCCTTCTGTTTGCGCTTTAGCTTCTGTCAAACCGAGTCTTACAGCAGTGTACTGTACTAAGTAAGGACTGCATTAATGTGAGGAACGTTGCTTTAAACATCTTTTAACAAACATGGATGCACATTATAATTTAATGCATCTTAATTTGACAAACTATGCTATCAGAAGACAAACTGTATCTTACTGAGTCCCTGGCTAGAAGCAAGTGCTTTGAATCGTCTCTTGGCTGGATTTCAACTTTACATTATTACTTTTGATTCATTTGATCACATTTGCCCTACTTACTTATTATAGAGGCCTAAAAACAAAAAGGTGGAATTAATGTAGTATATTTGGCTGGTGGATAACATATCAGGTTTCTCTCCACCTTCTTGACCCGAAGCATCTACGAAAGTAGAGAGAATAATCTGGAAACACTTCCTTTTATCAGATGTAACTGCGGGACAGAAAATAGGGTTGCAAGCGAGGTGTGATAATGTGTTGAAAGGTTACTGAGGTACTTGGTAATTAGCCCCTGCAGGTCTGACATCATTAATCCATACTTTCTAATTAATGTAGGTTCTGCGAAGCCAGGGGGACTCCACATTATTCAACTCTAAATATATAAACTGCCTTTGTGCTACAGTACTAAATCTCTGAGATCGCCTCTGACACATCCCCTATTTTACAGATGTTACCCAAAGGCTTTTCTGGCACATTAAAACAAATGAATTTGCTCATATAAATGGAATCCATCAAAGTTGTAGCATTTAAATTGAAACTGGAACCAAATAATAAAAAAATTAAGGTTACCTACTCTGATTCTTTTGATATAAAGAGTCCAGTTTCCATACTTTCTAAAATTCACCTTTTATTGTGCCCCACACTGCACATAATGAAGTATTTATCTGAACCATACTGGCTCAATAGGCCAGTGTCTCACCGCCAAACTGTACCACAGAGTCTAGAGTAGTGTGTAAAAATAAAGCTACCCAGGCAGTAACTGGAAACCGCTTAGCATCCCTCTGCCACATCAATGAAAGAAGAAAACACTACTCAGCTTTTCTTTCCTGGAAATACAGGAATCATTGTTCTGTGGCACAATTACAAGACCTGCAGAGAAAATAGTCTACTTTATGATAGATACCAATATCCGCCCCCCGCTGTGTGTTTTATAACCAGTGCTATCACTCAGTTTATTTTATAGTCATGCGCATTATATGAGCATCATCATTCATCTGAACTACAGAATATGGATAACACTCACATTTTCCTCTTTGTTTCACAGTGCTCACAGATAGACCTCCGCCTATTATTCGCCAAGGCCCATCCAATCAGACCCTGGGGGTTGACAGTATGGCGCTACTGAAGTGTCAGGCTTCAGGAGATCCTATCCCCTCCATCAGCTGGCTGAAGGATGGGGTCAGTCTACTAGGAAAGGACCCCCGCATGTCGCTGCAGGAGCTGGGCAGTCTGCAGATCAAAAACATCAGGGTAAAAGATTTTACTACTACTAACTGCTACTATGTGTTAAAAGTTTTGTGCTTTCTTTGTAGCAGAGCTTAAAACCAGCATTAACATAAAATGTTAATGCTGTTATTTGCAGTTATTTGCAACCGCATGGTCATGTTTTCAAGACTCCAGGATACAAGGTTTTTCCAGTGGGCATACAAGAAGTACCAAACCCCCCTGTTTAACCTGCATGATTGTATCACTTAGTGGCATGGTAGCTCCATTTGAGTTCAGCTGTGAAGGGTTGGATGGAATCCAGCTGTGGTTCAGAATATATACACACACATTTATGCACACGCAAATGTATCAAGTAGATTAAATTTAGAAGAATCGCATCTCCCTTTCTGCACTCTGTGGCCTCAGTGGAATACCTATTACGCTTGACAAAACCGGTGACCACTGACATGTTATTTAATAAATGGAAGGAAGGCACAGGGACAGAAACCAACAAACAACCAAAGTTCCTAAGAGGGATGGAGAGACAAGCCAGCTGTCATCGGTCCAGGGGGTTCTTGCAGCCCATCCTAAATTAATTAGCCTGTCTTTGTTGTGGTCGGCAGGACAGTGGGGAAATATGGAGGGGGAGTGGAAAAGTGATGGAAGGGTGGTGAGTAGAAAATGGAATTCATTAGGAAATTAGCGTCAGCACTTTGAGGCACTCACAAATGACACACGGCTTGTCCAGCGCAGGGCCTAGCCGGAGAAGTCCCCCCATCAGTTTCACTGTGTCAGCGATAGGAGGAAACACGTATTCAGTCACTGCTGCTTTAAGGAGGGGGAACTAAAATGTCCCTTTCGCTAATAGTGTTATTAATGGAATCCTTACTACTGCTTATATTGTTTGCTGCTTGTTTTCATTTATATATATGTCTTTATTCCACTGTGTTCTAGCTTGCAGACTCTGGGATCTACACATGTGTGGCCACCAGCTCCAGTGGCGAAACCTCATGGAGTGCCTTCTTGGAAGTCAAAGGTAGGTCGAGGGAAGATGACATGATATTGACGTGATATTTGTTTTAACTTTACTGTTTATTGATGAAAATGGCTGTTTGTTGTATTCTTCACTGAAACTTTCAGAATCAGGTGGAGTGATTGTAATGAAGAACCATGATGATAATGAGCTTCCAGGCCCACCATCTAAACCTCAAGTTACCGATGTCACCAAGAACAGTGTGTCCCTGTCCTGGCAGCCTGGGCTGGCTGGAGCGTCTCCTGTTTCCTCCTATGTCATTGAAGCGTTCAGGTTTGTTTTACCACTCCCATTAAAGCGCCAGTCACTAGCTATCAGCTTTGGTATGCTATGGATTGCAGATATAACTTTATTTCTCTTGCACTGCAGTCAATCAGTGAGCAACAGTTGGCAAACAGTGGCAGACCACGTCAAAACCACCCAGTTCACTGTCAAAGGTCTCCGTCCGAACACAATCTACCTGTTCATGGTGCGAGCTGTGAACAGCCAGGGCCTGAGCGATCCAAGCCCCATGTCTGATCCTGTCAGAACACAAGGTACCTTACATAACACTAATATAAAGCAACTTCATCACATTCACTGCATGTATGCATAGGTTCTTCATAAGCCACAAGCTGAATTTGATTTCTGTTTCTAAGGATAGATTAAGGTCGCTGTGTTCCACTCCAAACTCTGGTACTTATCAGCCCATCTCAGCAGTCTGCAGTGAACAGTTATACTGACACTAACACTGCACAACTTTCAAGAGGTCAAATTTTTCATTGCAGTTCAGCTCATTAAGGCTGCACTTAAGCAATTATGTAAAATAGCCATGTCTACTTTTGGAAGGCCTAACAGAGTTAGTGCTATGCCTGCTATGTTAATCATCATAACAGAAGAAAATGACTGTCTCCAAACCCAAAGATGATTTGGTTACAGTACTGGACAGTCTGCAGTCAGATTGCATTGATATGATAACACCCTCCCACAAGCAATCCTTTGGCCGTGCTCTGTCAAATGTAAGCTAATACCATCCTAAAAAAGTGAATTTGATTTGCAGCCTATCTCTCTCATGGTGAGATGAAGACCTTCAGATGATATATAGAAGTGTTGATTGACAATAGCATGCACTGATGATAAAGTGATTTTTTACTACTTTTAACTGTGTTTGGCCTGTCTTGCTCCTTTGGTGTGTCCATGTTATTTATCACTGCGCTGGGTTGTGTAAATGAGGCATCTTTTTTTTAAATATAGGAAATGATATTTGTGGCTTTTTTTCCTCCAGTAAATAACTCAAAATGTGGCTCATTTCAGCCACACTCAGTATCTCATATGCTGGATTTTTTTTTTTATTGCTTATAACTTGAAACACATGCATGGGAGAAATGAGCTGGAACATAGTGTCATGTGTCCATTCATCTTCCATCCAGTATGTCTAAGGGGTCATATATTCAGAGTTCATTCAGTGATGTGGTTTTTCAGTCAGATCCCAGTAAGTGCAGACAAGTCGCACGTCTAAAGAACTTTGCAAACCCAACTCTGCTTTCTTTTCTTTAGATCAGAAAAGTGCTTAATACAAAATGGAATGAGGTCATTTTAATGCAGATGAAGTTGCTCCTTTTTAAATGAAGTCGTGATTACCAAGTGTACACGTCTTTGTTAAATCTGGCTGGTCTATTCATTCTTTCTTTTGTTATTCCACTTCTGATGGTGATGAATCAAGGTTTATTGTGTGGAGCTGAGTGAACAGAGTTTAAGAAGAGTAAGAAACATTTTACTCTCTTTGACTTTACTTTGGGACTTCTCTTTCTCATTTTTACTTTCTTGTTCTCTTGTAGATATAAGCCCTCCAGCTCAGGGTGTGGACCACAGGCACGTACAGAAGGAGCTCGGCGAGGTCATAGTTCGCTTGCACAATCCTGTTGTCCTGAGTCCCACAACCATTCAGGTCACATGGACAGTAAGTATAGCTTAGCATACTCAGACTTTAGCTGAGTATTTTCACTGCAAGAGCATATATTGTGATTCTTTGATTGTGCAAAATTGAGTCACAGTCAAGATAGTTGGCATTAAACATTCCTCTTTGAAGCCAGAAGGTGCTCCTTGAGGCTAGGATTTGTTTTATGCCAGGAAATTTTTGTCAGGTTATTCCCTAAGACTGCAGCTTTGAAATTGTAAATGGGAACTTAAAAGTAACTGAACATCAGATAGCTGTAAAATGGTTTTATTAACCACAGTAACATCGAAAGAGATGTCAGAGACATCTGGTTGTTCATCTATCTTCCATATGTCTTCAGCTGCTTCCTGCTTACATAAAGGACTACTCAGATAAAAGCAGATTGAAATTAATTTTTGTGTAATACAGTGTAGTAATCTGCAAACAGGAACCTTTGCATCCACTATATCCTATATGCACTTTCTGATGCTTCAAAATAAGAATAAACTTTTGGCCAAGTTTAGAACATTTTGCCAAATGTGAAACACTTTAAAAAAATTTTTATATCTGTTTAATAATAAGAACAGAAACACTACGGTGTTTAGACTGTATAATATGTACATGGTTATTTTGATTGTGGTCCTATAAATCCCTTGGTGGCAAAGGGAGTGCATTTTCAAATGATCCACATTAGCAGTTTTCCTGGTGACATCTTTATTGACCCCTGTGGACTTGTTCGCTAATTTAATGCTAAAGCATTGCTTTATGATTGCAGCGTACAGTCAACACAAAACACGGCTGCCTAATCAATCAGTGGCTGGGACCCTTAAGTAAACAGAGTGGCCCCTTTCAGAAAGCTTTTATATTCCCAAATCATTCCATTAATAAAATTCGTGCACGAAGAACGGAATCCATTTTGCTGATTTACTCAAGCTACACTGGTGAAAAACAGCTGCTTAACATCCCACTTGAAAGCCCTGCTCACTTCTTCTTCTACTGTTAACAAGCCATTACAGTGAGTTATGCACCCGTTCCTCCTCTGCATAAATTCAGCTTTTTCTGTCTCGCTAAATGGTTCCAAGTTTTAGACGAAGGACCCGTTGTGGATTTCAGGGGGCTACTACAATTGCTGTCTCTCCATCTTTTCTATGGGACATATCTCCTGTTACCATCTCTATTGTGTATCCTCCTTATTTCCCCAGGGTGTATGTATTTGTTGCTGCATGAAATTCTTATATTCATACCACGTCCTAAATATAGTAGGACTTGCTTTATGGTGCCACTATTTAGCATTTATAATACACATGAGACATTCCTATGTCCTTCATGGAATGCCTTTTTAATGTTGGGGGGACCACTTTGTGGTAGGATCTATGGTATGAGATGATGTCAGTGTTAATTCAGAAAAGTGTAGAAGTGCTGGTCATAAAAGCCTCTAAAGTGTTATACATGCAGCCCTGTAAGAATTGCAGAAAAACATCAATGCATATTATCTATCAAATGTCCCAAAGTAGCATCCATTAATCTCCTTTGCACAGTTCTCTTTGAAATAAAAAAATAACTAAATGAAAATAATGCCTTCTTTTACCTCTTTAGGTGGATCGTCAGTCCCAGTTCATCCAGGGTTACAGAGTTCTTTACAGACAGACATCGGGACTGCCATCACCAGGACCATGGCAGACCCAGGATGTGAACGTCCCCTCAGAGAGAAGTGTGATCCTCTCTGGTCTCAAGAAAGGCATAGTTTATGAGATCAAGGTCCGGCCTTATTTCAATGAGTTTCAGGGCATGGACAGTGAATCCAGGACTGCAAGGACCACCGAGGAAGGTAAGTGGAAGAACTTGCTGATTATATGTATATTACTGTATGTCAGGAGCAATAAAATCAAACTGTGGCGCAGCCACTCAAATGATGAGTGACACGATCCCATAGGCTGCTTCCGTGCCAGTTTTTGCTGCAATATCATTGGTGCCCCTCTTTAAAACTAAGAACTGTATTTTGTTTAAACATGCTTCCAGGATATGCTCATCTTTTTGACCTTCCAGCTGTTTTGTTTTTTTTGATTGGTGGTGTTAGTGCCAACCTTCGTCTAATCCATCACCCAGCAGCCACAGATCTGAGCTGTGATTGGGCACAGCTCACACTTCCTCCTGTGAAGATGATCTGTCACCTAAAGCTTGATTCATACAGGCTCTGACAAGGCCACAGAGCAATGCAGTGCTATATTATAAACAGGCGCACAGACAGATATGTATTTCGATCAAGTTTATTGTAGTGAACTAAAACTGAGCGACCAAAGTGAAGCTAAGTGTAAAACTGCTTTTGTTTTAGTGCCTACTACAAACTACATTACAATTAATTACACATTAAAAAAAAACCCTGCAATAACACTGTTTTGCTTTGATATAAACCTGAACACAAATACAACCACCAACCTTGTTTCAACCTTTTAACCATATAACTTTATACCTACAGCAGCACAAAAAGACAAATGCAGACGCTTAATACTGGAGGCGAAGACTGTCTTTCCACTGCATATTCAGGCTGCATGGACAGGAGACAGTTCACATCCTGTTGGGATGACAGGCCCATTTATTTTCCCTTTCTCAGAGGGACCATATCTCCTGTGGTCAGCTAGTGCATTCACTGCAGCAGTCGAACTGCCATCAAGTTACAGCTTTCGCCAACACACACTCTGGCACAAACACACACATACCTTAAAGTCACACATGCCAAGGTACATCTCCCTAAGGTTTCCTAAATCCACATGTCACAGCTATTACCAATGCTGATAATATTCCCTATCTGCATCCAGGTCCTGCACAATCTCAACAACTTTCTGCCATAACTCTGCTGCTGCGCTTGGTCAGAGTTAATGCACTGTCAAACACGGGGCTCTAGGCTCTTCAGAGTCCCTGGGACTACTGAGAAAATGTGGCTAGACAGATAGAGAAATCCGGTTCAGAGTGTGATTAAAACTTAGGTTGTTATTAGCACAATTAAAGAATCCCCAGAGTACGTCCAGGCAGATTCAGGGTTATAGTATGCTCAGCGCGCCAGTGCTGTGTCCATCTTTTTGGTCTCCCTTTGCCTTTTTCACACGTCCTCTCACTCTCCATCTGGACAGCCATATCATGGCTGATAAATGAACTCTGACTGCCATCTGATTCCCACTGCATAATTGTCTAAGAAGTCACCACAGAGGATCATGTTTTATGCAGAGTAATTCTTATTTAAGGAGAAGGGAAATCAGTAATGTTTGTATAAATGTTCATTTCTAGACTAATGATCTACAATACATTGATCTCTAGGGAGATCCCACTCCCAGTCTTTTCAATAGCTATTGGCTCCTTTTTTGTATGGATGACATGTTTGTATTCCTTCATCATCCAGCACAGCATGCCATGTGCATGCGAGACAGAGGGTCACATTCCTGCCTGCCATACATCACTCTGCTAATGGCTCTATTAGCGCAGCCTCTGAGGCCTCTAATGAAAAATGTGTATTGTTTAGCACAAATATGCATGATAATAAGCTGCTAAATCATTCATAACATTAACTTTGAACGACATTGCTTCTGATGACTGCCATGCACAAATCCAGCACTTCGTCACCTGAATGTAATTCGGTGTTGGAGAGCCCAGAGCTTGATGGTTGATCAGATGCTCCCTTGGAAGATTGTTTCTAATCTGGCTAAGGTGTTGGGTTCATCATTGGACCCATTCATCTTCTACCATGCCAGGGCCTTCTGGCTCTCTGGGGGTTGGTGTGGCCAATTGCACTGAGGGATGAGCACAGATTTACAGGGTGACACGTGCCATTTTGGATGGAGGTGAGGTGAGAGAGCGGCAGCGCAGGAGTAATTGACCTGTCAGTATTCTGCTGTGGTGCTGCACCCCTGCCAGCCACTGTGGAAATGAGAAAACATTATTTTTAAAACGTTATTTCCAGTTGGGCCAACTGTTATTTATTTTTCCTTTTACCCCTTGTGGGGTCAGAAGATTGTTGCCATCAGAATAACAACAGAGGTTTATGAAAGCTTGGACCTGTCTTGTTTCTATCCACTCCCAGGCTGCCTGTGGATTGTGCAGATTCCACTTAGATGGGCATCACCCCTCTGATCCTCACCTACTGGCTTTAGTTTCATCTCGCTGATCGATGGAATCAGTCAATATGTTTACTGAGACTTTGTTTCCTTTTCCTAAAATTTATTTTTTTCACATTTCCTTCTTGTCTGCACTTCATCCTATAAGCTCATTGACCCGTGTGCCACCCTGGTCAATGCTAGAGTCTTAGTGTGACTGAGAGTGCGTGCCTGACTATGCCAGGCCATTATTCTACAAATCAATACCAGTATTTTCTGTGCAAACCTACCAAGCTGGAGACAAGGATGATATATTAAATCAATGTGATGTATTAAAGACAGGTTATAGCAGTATCGGATGTGCTCTACTTTTTATGTAAATCCCCCTCTAATGAAAGATCATGGCAAGCTTCGGTCACCTGGGTTGTCCTTATAGAATATCATGGCGAACAAAAATCTGTGTCTGGTATGTGCATCCTTGTTTCTGTTTTGATTCTCTTTGCCATAACTGATGGATAGTGTATTTGACTTTTGACATCGATATTTGCACCTCTTCTTTCAGCTCCCAGTGCCCCTCCTCAGCAGGTAACAGTTCTGACCGTTGGAAACCAGAACAGCACTTCCATAAGCATCTCCTGGGACCCCCCGCCACCTGATCACCAGAACGGCATCATCCAAGAGTACAAGGTTGGTCCCAGCACGTCAGCATGGATTCTCATTTAAGTCACACAAAGCGAAAGGCATCACTTATTTTTGTCCTTTCCGTTTCAGATCTGGTGTCTTGGGAATGAGACGCGTTTCCATGTTAATAAGACAGTGGATGCAGCCATACGCTCTGTAGTGGTGGGTGGGCTGCAGGTAGGAGTAGTGTACCATGTGGAAGTGGCTGCCAGCACAAGTGCAGGGGTTGGCGTGAAGAGTGAACCCCAGCCTATTATCATTGGTAAGACTGACTTATAGACATCAAATTTCCCTTTCTTTTTTTAATCCTTAGTGAATGATATTCGGGTATCGAATAATATTGTTGCAATAAAATTGTATTTCAGCATTAGTGTTTAATCTCGGGAATTGAGCAAATATCATTACTTTTTGTCATGAAAGTCTAGGAATTACCAAATGGATGATATTGTTAAAATATTTTGATATGTGGTCTGACTGGATATGATTTATGTGGAGCTATGGCAGATTGTGCCTGATTTGACCCATAACTGATGGCTTGGCCCGCAGCATGCTCTTATTTCCCCAGCGTCACTCACATAATCCATCTCTGAGAGCAGAGCCGTGAGCTTACAGTTATGATATGTTGTGTTTGCCTGTCTGTGGACGTGCAAATAGTTGTGTTCATGTGGTTGGTAATGTAAAGAACACGAGCATTTGAGCATCTTTGCACGTGCATATGCAGACATATGTGCGTTGTTATCCTTACAAGTGTACATTTTTTTTCCTGTCATTGTATGGGAATGTTAATAGCGTGCGGTTTGCACTTTTCCTACCATGCTGCAAGAGATATCGTCAAGCACACTGGTCAGGCTGCAATTGGAGATCAATACAGACCAGGGTCCTCTCATCTCATTTCACAGTGTGTTTTATCAGCTGTGGAGGGAATTGGGGGCTAAACTAAGCAAACAACCTGCTCACCTGGGGATTTGTTATAAGCTTTTAAGCTTTGTCTTTTTCAGTCTGTAAAATATATTTTACTGCACATCCTTTAGATCGACAGTATGTCCTGCTTCTCTGGTCAATACCTCAGCTGAAATGTAACAGACACACTTTCTTTCAGCTTAATCTAGCTAACCTTTATGTTTCTGTTGGTGTGGGGGAAAAGTGAAATATTTCTAAGCTTGTCAGTATTTGTGCATTAACCTTCACCTTGAAAAATCAAATGATACAAAAAGGCATAAATCTTTATGTTTTTTCTCAGTAACTATTCAGCCAGCATTATATAAGTGCCGCCTTTGTGTTCCTGAACAAACAGGTAAAGAGTTTCGGGACGTGATTATACATGGAAACCGGAACAACAGCATCACAGAGCAGATCACAGATGTGGTGAAACAACCTGCTTTTATCGCCGGTATTGGGGGGGCCTGCTGGGTCATCCTCATGGGCTTCAGCATCTGGCTGTACTGGAGAAGGAAGAAGAGAAAGGGTCTGAGCAACTACGCAGGTTAGATTGATCACAGTTTCACGCATTCTGGTGCCTTAACACACTCTTCTAACTTTAAAGTGATTTTCTTCCTCTTTCAAAGCAGGAGTATTTTACCACGACTACACTATCGTTCTTCAGTTTTAATGAGTGCAGTCTTGATGAAATATATCAGAACGCTGCGATGAGATTGAGATGGCTACTGTGTTAAAGCTCAAAAGGAAGACAGATGTCAGCATGAAACATTTCCAGAGGGTCACAGTTTTTGACAAATCCACCCACTGTGTTGGTTATTAGCCCAGGGTGATGGAGCTGAGTGGGCAGGCTGGACTCTCTGCTGGTCACTGAAGCTTGGGTTTGTCCAGTTCTCCTCCCACACACTGACCCTGACATCTTACTGAGAGACCCCCCTGTCAATACTAGCAACCACCAAGTCCACATAATCTGCCAGGAGTACAAGATTTAATTAGAGAACAGAAAATGGTAATGAGCTGACAATTTAGTGTCGTATTCTCTGAGTGTTCTCGCGTTATTTCTTTCCTTTTAAATAAGTCTAAATCCTTATGATGTTTTCTGATCAAGTCAAGAAGTGCTACGATATGCTGACTTGGTTAATTTACTCTTCATTTCTGTTTGTTACATTTGTATGTGTGTGTGTGTGTGTGCGTGTCTGTTTTATTTTGTTTATGCCACCCTCTTTACACCTCTGTGGCCTCTGAGCTGGCTGCTTTCTGGCTGTCGCTCTGCACACTGGGTGACGTTGTGGTCTCCCATTCTCTGACCCTCAGCACCTCTCAGCTTGACCCAGTTCCTTGTGTGCAGATACCCCCCTAAAGCGCTGCTTACCTCTGCAGGCTTTTAACACACAACTTCTCTGTCTTCTTGTTTTGCAGTTCAGTCCTTCACCTTCACCCCTGCAGGTACTGTTCATTTGTCCCGTCTCCTCCCCCCACCTAAGTACAGCTTCATCTCCTGCCCGCTTCTAGTGCATATGTTTGAGCTGTCACACTTACGGTCATGGCTAATGCAAATTGAAACCTCATGCTGGTGAACGCAATGTGTGCCATCAGAGAATCAAAAATAGAAGCGAAAAAACATTTCAGTTTGTTATTGGCCATGATCTGGGCCCTGCAAACGTAAACTCTTTTTTTCCTGCTCAAACCACAACTTTATTCCATGTCGTGTTGTATTTGTGTGTATTTCTATTGAAGCTGTCCGTTTCTGAATGGCGAGTCATTCTGATTTGTGTAGCTTTGTTTGTGGCATTTTTGTGGGGTACGGTTAGACTGTCCATTTCCTTTCTCCTTAAACAAACCCTCTTTGTTTTCTCTTTTTTCGATTTCCGAGCATCTGCTTTCCTTTGATGTCATCTAGTCAGCTGGGTGCCGTTTCCTTTCTGAGTTTTGTGTTCCTTATTTGTGACGATTCCTCTACTACTGTGACAACACATGTTTGCCTTCCTTGAGTGGCATTACATTTTTAATGGGCCAATTTCGTGAGTTTATGTTATCATCTTCCTTTTAGCTAATTCAGCTTAAGAGGAGTCCATGGTGTATAAATGATTCATCTGAATAAGAAAAGGGAGAGAAGAGTAGCGGTTGGAAGTTTTAAATATTTAAAATATTCTAAAAAATTAATCCTTAAAAAAACTACAGTAAAACTACAGTTTTTTTCCTTCACTAATTAATTACTTTTGTGAAGTATCACAGCATCCCTTGCAGGACATTTGCTTGGAAAAACTTGGAAAACACTCCTTAGAGATGCTAAAGAGAGAGCAGGTTTTTTCACAAAGAGTGTTGAGTAACAAGAGCAAACAAGGGCAAACACAGCATAAATTGGAGTGCTATATTTTGAATGGGAGTCAAAGTGGTGCTGAAGAGTCTTACAGTGCTCTTGTCTGCATTGACAATTAGTTGATGTGTTGAGCGTGTCCAGTCTCAACCCTCTAAAGCTGTCTCCACAGGAGTGGTAAATCACAACTATGTTAAGGCACGCGGCCAGCAAAAATTAGATTTGATGGAATTTTTATATGCTGATTATGCCACTCCCACCCCCACCTCCACCCACGATCAGTGCTTATTAAAGGGGATTAATCTGTATTCATATTGGGGGGGAAAAAAGTGCTTATCTTGAAGACGGAGGCGAGAAGCACAGCCCTGCCGCCATGTCACTCTGGCTAACATAAAAGTATTCCACAGCAGCCCAGAAATGTGCCCGAGCACAGATAGGGACTTCAGAGGCCTTCCCCGCTGCACAGCCTCCCCCTCACACCCGCCTGTCAGTCCTCACTCAAACAACTGAGTATTCTTTAATGCAAGTTTGGTGGTGGGGAACAAAGAGAAGCGGCTTTGGATTTCACTGAATAAAGACTGCGGTTTCTGTCTTGAGCTCTCTGAGATCTATTTTATTCTAGCAGACTTGCAATGTTGGCTCTATCTGGGTAAAACAAAGTATTTTAATTCCACCTGCTGGTGTTCACTTGCTTAAACCCTAATGTAGTAAATAAACGTTCAACTCTCCAACATGCATGCTTGACAGAATTTAAATTGTCTCGCTCTCATTTGAAAGCCTGGAATTGTGGTTACGAGAGTAAAAATTGGATTAAGTAAGCTTAGGTAATGTTGGTGATACATTAAAGTGTAGCAGTCTCTCTAATCTATTGTGGGAGTTTCCTCTGTCTGTCTTCTGTTACTACGTCACCCACAGAAAAGCCCCCTCTTTTGCCCATGCCTAGGCTTGTTGTAGAACCGACTTGAATGAAACAGAAAAAAAGGGGGAATGTTCAGCCTTCTTCTCTCTTTAATCTCCATCTGTGGAACAAATGAGCCAAATTACTAACAGCTTTCCTTTGCTCTCTTAAGTAAACCAGCTCTCTTATTTCCCCCCCTTTTCATTTCCCCCCCTCATTGGTATGAGGTGGTTTCCAAAACTCTTGCTGCTTTTCTGTGTTTCCTGTGATCCATTGAAGTTCTTACATGCTTAGAACTCTCACTGCTGCTTTGCCATCACAACAGAGATGAAATGGATCCTTCACAGTCGGCTCTCACTTTCGGCCACGCAGTTTTACCAGCCTCCGACTAAGAGCGGCCCTTGTTATCTGTAGATCGCTGTAATGAAACAGGCCACATGCATACCTTCTGGGGAGCCCTGCCAGCCAAAAAGCATCAGCAACTCAGCCTCTACGCTTGTAGATAGAAAACTCTGTGTGATTAATGAAGCCTCTGCCATTTCTAATCTTTCTTTTTTTTGGTTTGAGATTTAATCACAAATCTGATAATAACACAGCAGCAAAATAAAAAAAAAAATGAAATGAGTTTTCCCTCTCATCAGGCATCTTGTCCTTGAGGAACACATGACGTCTCCACTTATGCAAAGCAAAGCAATATGCAGTCCTCTTCATAGCCGTTAAAAAAAGAGAACGACATTGGATGCAGACGGACATCTGCACCCCTTTGTGAATCCATCAACTATCATGTCGTGCATGAAAAAAATGAATACATTGCTATTGAAGCACAAGAGCAAAATGGGCAATGCTAAAAAGACAATATTTCTTTCTTCTTATGGAAACAAACCCTGGTTTGCTTTATGTTATACCTGAAAAACTTAATATCTGGTATTTTTTTCCCTTTTTCTTTCTTCTCTTTAGTGACATTCCAGAGAGTTGATGGGGGGCTGATGAGCAATGGAAGGTGAGTATCGCATGAAAGTGAATCTCACACCCATTCTACACATTTGTGCGCAGTCTCATCTAAAACGAGTAAAAAAAAAGCCTTTACTTTATAATTATTTACTTCCCTATGTCATTGGCTTTACTCAGCCTTTCCTCCATAGTTATGCATGAAGTCCTCAGCAAGCTGCTTTTGATCCCAGCACTTCTAAATGTCTAATAGATTGATTGATAACCGATACCTGTTGTGTGCCTACCATGCAAACACGCATAGAAATATACATTTCAACCACATCTCCATTCATGCATCGGTAGATGAACTCATAAATCTCCTCAGCGGAATTAACAGAAACAATTTAAGCATAGAGTGCTTTTATTTTGTCATTTATCTTCCGCTGCTGGCTATAGGCAACCCCGAAGCCCTCTGGAGTGATAAATTTGCCTGTCACCTTGCGTGGGCGGCTGGGATCTGAGCACATGTAATAATGTAAAAATAATTACCCAGGGGAGAGGTGTGTGGAGGTACCCCTTATGCACCCCCATACAGCCTGCTCCATTTCACTCTGTGTTAGAGGGGCTATGGTGACTAGGGCACATCTCAATGACACCAGTTACAGAGCCTTTGTAGGTATTCAAGAGTCTCCCTGGAGAATCCCAGGCTTCTGTCTATCTACTGCTTATCACACCTGACTAGGTAGAATCTCCAGATCTCAAACACTCAGTGAGAGTCTGCAACTAAATTTGACCCTGAGTGTATCTGGGCGTTTGGGAACGTGTCTGCTCTGCAGTCTATTTGCAACAATTTTTTTTTTTATATTTATGCTCTTTTTTTCTCCAAATTTTCCCATTTTCTGTGCATACAACTGGATGCTACTGTGGACAATTTTGTTTGTATTGTTCTGTCAGCTGCCAGCAATCTCTTAATGAATTAGCCACGCCACTTGCCATGCCGTTTCTCATCTACTTTCTGCTGAAGTGTTTTTCCTTCAATTTTCCACATAAGTGGTTCTGATTCTCACTCCAGCGAATGGGATTTGAAATGTCTGTATTTTTGCTGCTTTATATTTGTCATATTTTTAGTCAGAAGCAGTGACTTCCATAATTTTCACAACACTGGGATGCAATCTGGAGCCCTAGCACAAGCCTCTGATCCATTAGTCACTCTATTGTCATCAAATCCCAGATGTTGCTACTTCCCCATCTGCCCTGAGAGTGAAAATGTGGAACAGAATATCTTGGGGAAAAAGTGTTCATGTGTTGCCTGAGATGTTTATTGCATTAATTAGACAATAGCAAATTAAACCACGTCTGTTTCTAGTTTCTCATTGGCTCCTGCCAAATTGCTCTGACTGAACAATTACACTTAATCGATCACAAAATAAATGATTCATGGAAGATGAATAGGCTGCAGATTGGTAGACCTGGACCATTTGACTTTGGCTGCTCAGCTGAAATTGATAAAAGCTGATAAGGGTTCATTTCTTATCCCCCTGCCAATAAGGAGATGGTAATTAGAAGGTAGTAATAACTTCCTATCTCGGCGCTGATCAATATTTTAGCACAGCAGATTTACTCAGATCGGCAGGGAGCATGGGATGAGCACCGCAGTGAACAGGTTTCACTGATACTGTTGCTATGGAGATTCCTTTACATCCCAGAATACTAAATGACAACATGTTCTTTCAGACTTAATCTAGAAAGTAATCTGTGTTTCCCCTTGTGCTAAGTGTTAGCTAATGTCTAGACTTTTAATCCAAGTTCTATTCACTTGTCTGTGGGACCATAAACGCTTGATTTATGAAGTTGCTTTGGAATTAATCTCTCTCACTTGGCTTATTTATGGGAAGCTCCGTGTCAGGCATCTTAGGCAGTATTTATGGTTTCCTTCCTCCTCATCACAAGTAACTGAAATATCTAACAAGAAGAAGAAATGCTCCAAATCAAATTTCTTCTGCCAAGGTTGCTATCCATTCTAGGATAGGCATGGATTAAGAGTTAGGTGTCAACTTTTCATTAAACGTATGACCCTGTGTCTGTCCTCCAGCCCTTCTCCATTACCCCACCATTGGAATACACACATGCACACACAAACACATATAGCGAGTCTGTGGCAGAAATCAGTCTTATTCTAATTATCCTTAGAAGAAATGCTGCTTTGTGATGAATACAAGGACGATGCAGCCATTTCCTCTGTCAGCTCCTTGTCTTTCAAATGGTCTTCCTCAAGTGGGCTGGGGGAGGACATGCTGGAGCACAAGCCTATAGCTGCATGCATTTCTGTGCTATTGCTGGAGTCAACAAAATGAACAATGTCTCTTCTTTTTCAGCTGTTTGTAGTTTTGCCCCAAAACAGGTGAAAAATAAGGTTAGAGAAAGAGAGTGTGGCGAGAGAAAATAATGGCAATGGAGTAACAAGACAGCCAGAAACAGAGGTAGAAGGACGAGATGGCTTGGAAGATGTATTACCCTATAAAAGTGCATGTGTCTGATGCACAGCCATCAATTTGAATGACTTGTCTCCCCCGAGGGCCTGTTTTGGCATTCAGGAACCACAACGAGGGCTCTTAGCTTGCCAGGGCTGCAGTTCATTTGGACTCCCCCCACTGTGGAATCGGTGTCTCCTCATTAGAACTTGTGGCTTAGGAGAGAGTGACTGCAGCAATGCCATTACCTGCCCTTGTCCTCAGGGCCTGACTCCCTGAGAGCCAACACATCACCCCTCTGGAGCTAAGGCAAAAAAAAATCCCATCAGGCAGCTTGACTGGTAACTACTGTGTTATACAGCTTCTCAGAGTGCACACATATCTGCAGTCTGCTGCTAACTGAGGGGTCTGCAGTATACGCTAAATATACCGGCTGAGGATCATTTGTCTAACGAGGTACACTAGTGATTACGCAGTTAGAAATTTTGTTTTGCATTTTAATCAGCTTCACAAGTGGCAAGTGGTGTGGCAGTGAATTGAAAACAAAGGCATTTAACGGCATCTTTCATTCTCATTTTACTCCATCTGTGTTCCTCATGGTAACGAGCCTTAGACGTGATTGTACAGTAAAGTGGCCCTAATGGCCTCCCAGCAGTCACCCATGACAGGTTAAAGTCGTGATGACTGCTTTTATAGCTCTTACACCTCAAGAGGGACACAACACCTGTTAAATGGACCTGCCCTCTCCCTTAGACAGACATCCCACAAGCCGGTTCCAGGACCGAGGTCTCACTCCCTATCAAATAAGATTTAGACTGTCTGGACGTCACCACAAGGGGTTGATGGGAAAACACAGCAGAAGGGGCAAGATATTAATGAATTAGGAAATATATACATGTGGGTGTCAGCATGTACTGCTGCACTTTTATGCAAAGCGCAAATGCATGCATTAGTCTGCCCACGGTGTGCTTTTGCATTAATAACTCGGAAAATGTGACAAAAGCTCAGCAGGAACAGAAATTAAAGGGCCTGGAGGAATTCCAACTTTGCGGGAGAAGAAATGTATCTATATAGCGTTTCCCCCCCATACTGAAGACTTGTTTCATCAGCTTCAGAGGTTTATGGAAAACTTATCTCCCACAAACACACATGCGTGTGGACAGTAACATTTGTTTTAATTTTTTTGATGTCTTCACAACTTCTTGCTGTTGATTGCTGTCATATTTTCTGTATGTGTGTGTTCCAGTAACATAATAAAGAATTAAACAGGGTATAATGTGTAATTGGGGATAATCTTGTATGAAAAAAACCAAAACAAAACAAACCTTTTGTAGTAATATAGTTTTATGGCCTGTATCTAATCTGTTCTTTGATCCTTTGTTTCCGCTTAGCCGCCCAGGCTTGCTAAATGCCAGTGATCCAGGCTACCCCTGGTTAGCAGACTCTTGGCCAGCAACCAGCCTGCCTGTCAACAGCAGCTCCGGGGGACCAAATGACCTGAGTAACTTTGGTCGAGGAGGTGAGCGCCCCGGTGCTTTCCCACTTGCTTTGAGAAAAAAGACCATGAGAGATGAAAGATGACTGCTCTGCCTCCCTCTGTGACGCACATATATGCATTCAGGATGTATACATGCATGTACATTACATTTGTGTCTGGATATATATTTATCACACCAGAGGACAGCTACAGCATTAACAGCAGGGGCTTCACTGTCACCACGCTGAGTGATGGCATATAGTCCAGCCTGGTGTCAAAGCCCATACCTCAGAGCAAGCGAATGAGAGAGGAGAGACGGGCAGAGGAGCAGGGGGTGGATGGCTGTTTGAAAGGATGGTGTTGAGCAGCCAGTCGTGAAGGACAGGCACAGCTTGACTGGCGCAGATGCGGACACTTCCGCCATGGCTTTACATCATCTCCCCTTCACTGGGCATGCAAACCATGCACTACGGAGAGAGAAGCTGCCTGCTCTCCTCCTAGCTCTCCCTCTTTGACTCTGTTAGTACACACACATGCAGAGCAGCAACATTATGCCTAATGTGTAGGAACACATAGGGAACCTAGTGAGATATCCAGAAGATATGTGGAAGGAGAACAGGAATGTCATAATGCTACAGTAGAATTTATTTTCAACAAATATATTTGTTAAAATGTGCAACTGATGGCAAGATATACCATAGATATTGCAACATTTTCGCTTTTTTTCCATTTTCTTTTGTCAGTAATGCAGAGCTACAGGTGAGGTGGGCATTTTTTAAAAGGAAGCCTTTCATGTAATCTCTCCATACTCTTACCCAGATCTCCCCACTGGACAAGGGGATAAGACGGGCACCATGCTCTCGGACGGAGCCATCTACAGCAGTATAGACTTTACCACAAAAACCAACTACAACAGCCCTGGCCAAACATCCCAGGCCACTCCCTATGCTACCACTCAGATTCTCCACTCCAGCAGCATCCATGAGCTGGCTGTGGACCTGCCTGAGGCCCAGTGGAAGGCCTCGTTGCAGGCCAAGCAGGAGATGGCCAACCTGGGCTACTCCCTGCCCGACAAAAACTCCTGCAACAACAGTAAGTTGCAAAAGTAAATGCAGTCTGTAGGGATTTGTGTGTATGTGGGAGGCTCACCAAGGTTTTTTTTGTTTGTTTGTTTGTGTTGGTTTTTTTTTTTTATAGAGTATGATAATATGTCAGCCAGAGCTATTGTTCCAGTGACATTAAACTGAAAGCCAGATTACAAGCCACAGGTTTACAGTTGTAACAAGACAGCCTGTTGGTATTGAAACTTTTCCCTCAAAAGTCGTGGAGGTCTTTGTTGCGCCACTGTGGTGGGAAGAGGTTGTCTTAAAAAGAGCGGTTTCTACCTCAGCAGACATCATCTTGGTTTTTCTCCAAGGCTGAATAAACATCTCACAAAGGAATACTGCACTTAAGCGATCCATCTATTTACCCGCTGAGTTTTCTTGACGGTACCACAGCTTCTTCAGTTTCAAAGTAATTGGCAATCCATTTTAGCTTGACTAATATTTAAGAAAATAATCCAAATTAATTGGATTTGATGCAGGATTTTTCAAGGCCGAATGGAGTTTGATAGTTTAAACGTAATGAGAGTTCTTTGGCCTTATTCTAATACGTATTTATGATCTGGTGATTTTCCAACAGTCTAAAATAGATTAATTATAGTTTTTACACATTGCAGTGACTCTTTCAAAATGTTTTGTAATTCTCCCTAAAATTATTTCAAGAAGTATGCTCAAACATGATTATGTGTGATTATACCTCTCTGAAGCAGGACAAATAGTGAAAAAAAATCTCTACCACTGAGTCATTCATCAGTATTGTGAAAGCTTAGCTTGGTGTTTATCAAATCAACAACAAATCAGATTGGTCTGTTGCATACGAATCAAATAGTGTTAAATAATTCAGCTTTTTGAACATATGAGTCCTGATTTTATCCTGCTTGCTTGATGCTCTAACTGCATGTTTGCATGTGCTTGTGCTAACTGCCAATCACCTGATGCCACTGTGATTTTTGCCCTTTAACCCCCACTGTAGCCCTCCTATTCATTCCTGACTACCGATTGGCCGAAGGATTGTCTAATAGAATACCACACAACCAATCACAAGATTTCAGCACCACCAGCTCTCACAACAGCTCAGAGCGAAGCGGCAGTCTCTCAGGTTGGTTTACGCAGCAGAGAATTAAGCAGACTGGGACACGCTGCTCCCCAGCCAACTTTATGATCGACTGATGTCTTAATTGCTTTATTTATTTGTTATTTGCATGTACAAACTTTATATCCAAAACATTCTTAATAACACAATTCCCTCACCATCACCAGTGATACTTGGCTCACACAGCTCTCCCTGCTTCTAATTGATCACATATGAATGGTATGGTGTTATTTTTGTTATGTGGGGTTCTGAGCGCAACTACTGCTGAATGTAAAGATGGATGTGAGTTGAAAAGTCTTTCAAAGCATAATGAAATAGGAAACTTAAGTCAAAAGAAAGAACAGCAATATAATCAACTGACAAATTACGGCTGCAATTGCTAAGGCTGGGTTCATGCCATTACTGCTGGTCTTTGGGAAGGCTTTGTCTCTCACTGTGTGAGTGAGCAGACGGGAGTAGGGGCAAAGGGAGTCTTTCAGACAGAGTGGACTATATACACACACAGACACCATTAGAGATGCTTGGCTGGGTAAAGTGGCAAAAATACCTCCCTTTTTCCCTCTTCCTCTAATGGTGGCCAACTACACTAAAACCCATGTTCAGAGAATTACAATGTCATTTATAGGACACCAGGGCATCCCTCTGACTGTCTCCCTTCCACTCTCCTCTTTTATCTAGTTTCAAGCCACTGCTTTAACTGGTCTCTAATTCAATGCTGAGGCACACTGTGGGTTGAAGAGAAGGATGTGAAATGGTCATGCCTTACAGGCAAATTCCTCCTATAGAACCACAGGTGACTTATGTCCCTGTTTGGGCTTGCCACATACTAGTATAATTTCATAAGATGAAAAGAAGTAATTAAACGCATAAATTTCTGCTTACACTAAACAAACAGATTGTGCAAATATGCTTTAAAGCAACATTTTGCAATCATTTCGGGAAATATATCTAGATGTAGATGAGAAGATTGATGCAAAGTAATAAAATCCACACAGCAATTAGTCACTCATTAAACCACAACCTGTTGTTCTTTTTCAGTTTTTCAACCTATTAAAGAAACGGAAAATATTGTGTCAAATAATTAACTTTCCATATGCTAATAGACAGATTTTCTCATATATTCAGAGCTTTCTTTACTCTAGGCAAGCTATTGTCTCCTGGCATATGTTTACAGTTACGGTAGACAGATTTAGATAATCTGTTTACCTAATCTCAGCAAATATTTGCATATTAATGCGCAGAGTCTGTGGGCAAGGGGCAAGAAGCTTTCTGGTTTCCACTTGAAGTCTGTTTGTATTCTGTGACCAATATGTCCTCATTTGAGAAGGAAGTACAAAAAAGAAAAAGAGTGCATTCCCCAAAACATAATTTTAAACCATCAGCTCCTATGTAAACTGTGTTTTTTCTTTATCAGCTTTTTAATGGTATCTAAATTAGTAAACGATGGCCAGCAGTTTGAACAGGAAGACTTGGCTAAGATATCCACTGGCTAGACCAGAAGTCCTGAAAGAGCAGAGGTTAAGTCTGAAGACAATAGCAGACAGATATCCAAATCATTTCTACTTCTATCCGATGACTTGAAAGTAAATACAAATAATTAAAACATTAAGAATTAAGTCAAAAAGATGGCAGAGGTGTAACTATATGTGGATTATTTAAAACAAAAATGTTTTAAGAATTCTCCTCATTAAGAATCTTTCAGTTATTTTTAAATAGATGTCTCTTTTTTAATATTGTCTAGTATATACGCAATATAATGTGCAGTGAAATAATCATGCTTACTGATATTAATGATGCTTTAAAAGTGAATTGATCAATAACAGATATTCTGTGAGGTGAAACTTAATGATATTTTGAACCAGCACATGCTAAGCTTTGATTCAGACTTCAACCAAAGTAAACTCAACATATGAGGGGAGGGGGGCTGCTGGAGTTTCTGTGCTTTGCTCTCTCTCTAAGGACATGGAAGGAATAATGAATGTCAGGTCTGAAGGAGGAGAGAGCGGGATAAAAAGAAACCGAAATAGAGCAGCTTTCATGACAGCATGGATCTCCACTGGGACATGAAGCTGCTCATTAAAACCTTTCTTAGTGTAGGGGAGAGGAGGTAACTGGTGTTTTCTGTAGTAGTTAGAGACCCCAAAGACACCTTGTTCTCTTCCTACACTCTCACCCATCCTGTGAAGCTGCAAAGTCTGTGATTATGTGAAGTTCATGGTTGTGCGTTACCTGTTGTGCTCCTGAACTCTCTGTTGTTGCATCTCCATTCACTATGTAACATGTTGCCTTATTTCTTTTTAACCTAAACTAAATATGATGATACAAGACTTTCAGTTATATATTTTCCCCACTCATGAGTTGTATTTGGCTGTATAGTCTTTCTCAAGTCTCTCTGTGGCTTTTCCCCTCAGCACTAAGGCACCCAATGAAAACAAAGCAAGCTCAAGGCTATGCAGCCCTACAGTTATAGAATGGGAGTGCCCAAACCCTGGGTATAAATACCCAAAGCTCCATCTATATTTAGAATCACTTCCCCTTTGAAGGGAGGCCCAGTTTTGTCAGAGGAGATGAGTGCGCTGTGTAATTCTTGTATAGCTCCTAGCCACAGCTTCTCTCTATATTTTTCATATTTGGGTTGAGCTGTTGCAATTCCAGCACCAGACCATCCTTCCCTGGAAGAGGCTCATTTACAATATTGATGGCTGGTCTTGTGTAGAGGGACTAAGGATGACTGAACAATCACGTCAGCTCACCATTTATTGGTAAAAGTCAAGCGTTGCCCAGAGGTACGATTAGGAAACCCAATTACTTTCAGACTATACTTACACTGTGCTGCCACCTGCCTTGGGCTTACAGTTGTTTCTTTTATTACTTCCATTCTTTATTAATCATATTCTGACACTTCTTCCATATTCTCATTTTTAATTTTTTCTCTCTAGTGCCAGTATTATTACTTGTTTTGGGTTTTTTTTTTTTTTAACCATGCTCACCTTTCATTAAAGTGTTTTTGTCATTCTTGCAGGTAAGTCTTAATAGCAGAAAAATCTATACTTTTTGGATTAAAAACAAACTGCCCACTGTTTCTGATTTTCCTGCTGTCTGGTATTCATAAAAAGAGATGGTCAAGATGTACTCTATTGCTTCTGTAAATGTCTTTTGATGACAGATATTTTTTTACCATGTCTGAGCCAAGTTACTTCATTACATTACGTTAGCGTGCGTGATGTTACATTGCATAAAATGCCATACTGGCAGCTTTTTGGGACAGTGGAAAAAGTGATTACAGACCTTTGGCAGCAAAGGCTAACCAACAGATGACAAAAACAAATGCGTTTAGCAGAGATTCCCAAAAATAGCTTTCAGTATTGGTGGTGATGTCAGGCTGAGGTTATTTTATGGATTGCAAGGTGTTTACTTGTAGGAAGAGCCTGACATAATCCACAGAAGATTCCAGTCCCCTCGCCCATGCACAATCTGACATTCAAATACTAATATTAATTCCCACATATTGGTTGTGTGCTACAGGGTTGTAAAACTCAGACATATGCATGGTGAACCTTCAGATGAAAAGACATTAAAATGTTCTTTTCTCAGAATAATACAAAGTAATACTAACCACCAATAATGTTATAAAAAACATATTTACTGTGACTATTAAGTATATTTTTATTTTCATTTATTTAAAAACAGTGTCCACTTTTACTGTAGCACTGAAAGTCAAAATACAGTACAGAACATCATGAAGCATAATTTCATTTCATGGATCTTAAGATGTTTTGGCCATGAAGCAAATTTAATATGCATGATGGGGTAAATGTGCAGAAGACCTTTAACCACAGTATAATGCAGTTTAGTATCTGCTATAATCTCAATATCATACACGTGAAATTATCATGTTTCTTAAAAGGTGTCTGCAAAACCTGAAAAAGTAGGATTCATGGCAGAGCTGTTGAATTGCCCCTTATGAAGTGGTAGATATAAGATACATTACATATATATAAATAAAAAATTATTATAGAAACTAGATTAAAAAAAATATTCAAATAGCCATAAAAAAAAACAGGAAATCTTTTTTCCAGGATATATTTTTGGTGGATTTGTTTTTAAGATTTGAAGTCAAATATCTTTTAAAGAAAAAAAATAAACAAATAAAGGTTTCTTCCAAAGTACACCAAATCATATAAAACTTGGTATTGAACTGGCTGGCAGATTTATAAAGATGGATGGGACCAGGTAGAATCTGGTGTTGGAGGGATATGAGTGGAAATAGATGGGGTTAGCGGCTCTCCGGTGTAATAAAAGAAATGAAAGTAGTAATAGACTCTCAGTGAATTCCATTAGGGACACATCGACACTACACAAGCCATTCATTATGATGATGCTGTGAAGTGAGATATTTCATTGTGGAACCCAATGCCCGGTGTGAAAGGGGACGCTGAGGGATGGGTGGAGCACAAAGGTCTGCCTCAGCCTCGTTTACTGCAGTTCTCTTCTGTTTCTATGGAGATTTGAGGCTTTTCAGCCAATCAATCAATGAAAGCATGCTTTTCATCAGGCAACCTTGAGGTTTTCTATGGAAGCGCTGATAGGCAGGAGCGCATTGAAATCTTGTGTTTGAAAATGTGTACGACTTTGCAAGGCTGTGTTGAAACAGTCCAAATGGATTTGTAAACCAAGTAGTGTGTTTAGAATAATTTGAGTTTATTTATAATAGACATTTGTCAGATGGCAAATGCTCTCCCAGTTGTTTATTCGTTTTTAATTGGTTATTGTATACAGTGTCGTTTTCATACAGTTTCATACTGTGTCTCATCTTTTCTAGGTGGAAAGGGAGGAAAGAAGAAGAAAACAAAGGCTGGCTCTAAACCTACTAAAGCCAATGGGTCCAATTGGGCCAACGTTCCCCTGCCCCCTCCTCCTGTTCACCCTCTCCCTGGTACTGAGATGGACCATTATCCCAATGATCACCACGACGGGGGAGGGTATGTCTGCTAATATAAAAAAATACACACAAATGATTCCATCTTGAATGGATAATGAAAAACCATTTAAATGCATAGAAACAACATACACACTTTACAGCTCAGTTTTCAGTAGAAAATGAAGCGCATCACAAGTTTTATTTTAACCAAACGATCAGATACAAAATCTTTCAAACTGCTCTCCTTTTTTGTATTTGTCATTATTTTTCATTAACTTTTACAGCCCATTTGACCCAATTATGTTGTTTTCTGGATCACCTCCCATTTCACACTGGGCCTCCTGTTTTTTGGAGCAACCAAATGTAATACGTCATTCTATTTTAGTCTACTAATCCTGCCTATACCCAGACAATTAAGACATTACAACTTTTAAATTATTTTTTGAAAGTCAGCTCAAATACAAGTCATGCTGTCAAGAATTTGTTTAAAAATATTGTGTCCACTGTCATTGAAAATCTGTTGTAGCCAAGTTAAGGCTTTTAGGAAAAATTTAGGAGGCTAAGAAGCCATACACAGAAGCTTTGTAACTGGCAATTCTGATATTGAAGAGAAGAAGCATGAGCTCATGTGGAAGCGCAAGAGGGAGAAAAATAAACCTGTTCCAAGTAATATTTTGTGTGTTTTGTGGGCAGCTAGCTACACACAAAATAAAAATGGCAGTACAAAAGAAATGATCACAGAAAGCAAAACGATATAGATGATGTCCAACAACTTCTTGTATAAGCAACACACTAAATCTGGTTGCATTCTGCATTAATGTCATCTGACTGTACCTCACTGAGTTTATTGACTTAGTACTGCAAATCTGACGAGAAGCAAAGAATCAATGCGTGTATAGTCTCTACAGGCAGCACACGTGCTCTTTTGCACAGGGCTCTTACACAAAAACCCACATACAGATGGGTGCCAATCAAACTATCTGCTGACCCGTTATTCTGTCTATAAAATAAATGAAAATAAAACATGTCTGTCTTTGTGAGTTTGTAGACATACGGGTAGCTTTGGCTTAATCTCGCTGATGAATTCCATAGTGGGGAAAAAAACCCTCCTAATAGTCCTGTTTTGTAAAGATAGATTTATGTTATCCACACACACTGAGGCTGAAGTTGATATAAAAAGCTGGATTCTTATAAATGATTAATGCCGTACCAGACATCTGATATTTTTTGTTTAATTTTCATTTAATGTAATGGTGCAGTGGTTTGCACTGTTGCCTCACAGCCTTTCTTTGTAGAGTTTGCCTGTTGCCTTGTTTTTGCGTTAGTTTCCTCTTGAATCAAGCTTCCAGCCACGGTCCAAAGAGATAGTTGTTAGGTTAATTGGGGATTCTACATTAGCTGTGGGGGTGAATGTGATAGTTTACCTGGTAAACATGGATGGAAATGGATTTTGTGTGGTAAATGCAGTAAATCAACACTGTACTTTAAGTGTGAACTAACAGTAACTTGTGTAAGTGATTGTGAGAGTGTCTCTCTTTGGTCCAGTTGGCACCATGTCCTCTTACTCCCATTTCCAATCTGGGAGAGTCATCTGCTTTAATAGGCTATCTGGCAAATGAAGAGTCTCATGCACTGTAAATCTGAGGCTGCTCTTAATGGCAGCAGATTAAAACAGTTATGTCCTATGGAGTGTGCCCTGACAAATTTCTATAATGAACACCTTCTTTATGGCTAGTATTATTTCAGCATGTATAAGCACAGCTATGAGGAATTGAAGCTTGACACCAACTGTAATTCTAATCAGGACTGTTGTATAACAAATTGCTGTCCAATGAAAGTTGGAGAAGGTCACAAAACTGTGTTAGCACAAATCAGTTTCTTTTGACATATTTTTTTATGCTATCTACTTTTCTCAATCGTCTTTTACTTGCAGACACTGACAATATCACACATCTACAGTAATGCCATTACTATGTCTGTCCATACTTTCCAGTTTGATTTCTATAAAACATGCATAGCTTTAAAATCAGCAAGCTGTGCTAAATTAAATTAGTAGATTATCATTTTCGGTTGTGGTGATTAAACCTCCAAGCTCCTTATTTTTTAAGTCCATCAAATGCTTCTGGTATTTTCAGATAAACTCGTTGGTTGATAATTGGGAAAATACTAAATAGTAAAAATAAGTCGATATTAATCAGTAACAAAAATAACAGCTTATAGCTCTTGCTCAGGCTATATGTAACCTTAACTACATTTGTGTGGTAAACATGCATTTTCCCTCAGGTATGAGAGCGATGGTTGGGGACCGCCCATGCCTGTGCAGACATATCTCCACCAGGGCATGGAGGATGAGCTGGAGGAAGAGGAAGAAAGGGTTCCCACCCCGCCTATCCGGGGGGTCGCCTCATCCCCCGCTGCTGTGTCCTTTGGACAGCAGTCCACAGCCACCCTGACCCCCTCTCCCCGAGATGAGATGCAGCCCATGCTCCAGGCCCATTTGGATGAGCTGACCAGAGCGTACCAACTGGACATGGCAAAACAAACATGGTAAACACAGCAGCATTAAAAAGCATTGTAAATATTTAAATTAGATACTGCAGTCCTATCAATCTATTTATCTAGACAGATATACTGTTGTAGTCGTACATGCATTGTTTTTATTTCACAGTGCTTACTGTACATTGTGTTCCTGTTTATTGCTTCCAGGATTTATTCTGTTCCTGCAGTATTCCTCATGTCAACTGTGTGTGCAGCAGAGATAAACCCATTAATCATTCCATTTTAATGGGCCCATGCTACCACTTAGGCGACTACTGTATTTTGCTCACTCTAAGAGACACAATTTCGTACCCATGGTTGTTTACTCCCCCTACACTTGTACGGTGCATTCCATTGTTGTGCTCATGCAAGTCAGATGAAGACCATGCTTCATTCTGTCAGCAACGCGCAGAGAATGAGAGACTGGCATTCATTCATAATAGTGAAGTGGGTGGTTGTGGGAGAGCTGGGAAGCCTTGTCAGGAAGGAGATGTCATGTTACCCGGTAATGACTCTGTTGGTTAGAGAGCATCTCTGACAACACCAGAGGGCCAGTAATTACAACCAATTCCCACTGCAAACCGCGTCAAAGACTTTGCACTCCTCTAACAAACGTGACTGTCAGCAGAGCAGGCTGCCACTGAGGTGACAGCCATGTGTCGACAGGCCTGGAGAGCATCCCTTTATACCATCCACAGCAGCAATTAGTAGGTCATTGTGTTAGCATACAAGCTGCACTGTGGAATTAGTGAAATTGTCCATATTTATTCAGCGGCCCACATAATACAGGTCTCTGTAATTAGCTCTACATTTCCACATGCAACCACATGTTATACGTTCGATAGTCATCACCGCTCCACATTCCCCAATATCAGATTATATGGAGTATTTATTTATTTTAATTTTTTTTACCAGGCACATGCAGGGAGGCTCTCTTCCTCCCCAGGCTCCAGCTCCTCCAGTGGGCTACGTGTCGAGCACAATGGTTTCCGACCTGGAGACTGACCTGCCTGATGAGGAGGAGGAGGAGGAGGAAGATGAGGAGGAGGATGAAGGCTATGGAGCCAGGCATCCCCGCGGAATTGAGCACACACCAGGGTCTAGCATGGACAACCTGGACAGCTCTTTAACAGGTAAGGCTGTTGGATTTGTATCTGGAGCCGGCGGGGCTTTAACCTAATGTTGTTAACCGCAGTATAATTTATTTTAATGCATAAGTAAATGGGATTTGTTTCTTTTTATTCAAATGTCCATAAGCAGGTAAAATGCATTCAACTCCCATCGTTGTTACATCTTGTTTAACGGCAAATGGATTGTTGTTCATAACACGTTCTTCATGACTTTGGTGTGTTAATTTTTGGCCCTCAATCAAGTTTTTTAAGCACCTTTGGCAGGCTCTGGGGAATTACAATTATCATTTTCAAAAAAGAAAACAGATAAGAAAGTCCATGAATTTTAAACAGGATAGTGAGAGGGAAATTAAGAGGAGGGAGAGGGTAGGGGAGAGTGACTGTGATTTAACTTGCACACAGCTCCAGAGCCAGAGCCAACCGTATCTTCCCGAGGAGATTTGAAATAAATTTCACGTGCGGCATATTCCATTCCAGACTAGAGGCACCATTTCCATTTTTACAACTCACTGAAAACTTTTACAGCCGTCTGTTGAGGGGACATATGAAGGGCATGACATTGCAGTGGAGGAGCTGGGTTCTGGATTGCTGCTATCATACTGACCAGGCCTGACTATCCATCTGCAATGTAAAGGGGTAAAAGTGCAAAAATGGACTTTTATGATAAAAGTGACATATGGGGAATAGGTTTGGTAGAAAATTCTAGTTTAGTGTTGACCTGTGATACTGTGTATCCATCAGGTTATGTGTGTAAACGCTGAAAAATAAAGGCTATATTGAGACATTTATGGGTGGTAAGAATAAGGAAGAGAGCAAAAAATCGAAGGAGCTGGGCTATCTGAGAGAGAAAGCTCAAAAATAAGAAGACAAACAGTGCTGTATATTGGCCTACCCTGTCAGTAGAAACATTAAAGAGTGGTTTTCCAGGGGATGATGGAACAGTGGTTTTGGTAGCACTGACACATGCTGCTGCTGATGTATTTAGAGGAATATAAAGCGGCAACGGGGCCCTAATCTGCTGCATCTCTCCTCCACTGTATTACTCTGAAGACAGCACTATTTCTTTTTATCTCTCTCCAAGTCTGCCTCTCACCCCATCGTTTGACAACACAGACACGGCCCCAGCTCCGGGGTGAGCAGGAGGAAGAGAGGGAAAAGGGGAGACGCTGCTGAGATTTATTGTAGCCACCGTTTTAAGGCTACACAAACAGGGGAGGGGCAGGAGTGAGATTGCTGTCAAGCGTCGCTTGATGGATTTGTCATTGTTTTAATAATATGGAAATAGGTCTGTTTTCATAATGTTACACCAAAGGCCAGTAAATCTAACTTTTCAGTGATGTTCCAGAAAAAAAAAGAAGAAAAGAACCTGCACTCTCCTCAGGGGCATTTTTCACCAGCGGACTGTCTGCACAGGTTTTCCAATGCGTTATTCCATGCTCTGAGTTAAGGCAACTTATTTTTAGCTGATAAATGTAACTCCTCCTGTTGTGGTGGTATTGCAGAGCGATTGCTTGCACGAGCTACAGAGTTGAGGTGAACACGTAGGTATTACTTGGCTCTATATAGGTCATGCACAGCTAAGATGTGGTGGCAGTGAAGCTGTTATGCGTACAATGACTTGAAAGCTTGGCTGTTCTGGGCGATTACTCACCCATAAAGTCTTGCCAGGTTTGCGAGGTGTGGGGTCAGATCTCCTGGTGGCAGGTAGACGCCTGCTCATCAGGGGGAATGATTTTCCTACTTAACGACATGCAGATTAGGGTTCCCGTCAGTGTAAATCAGTTTTAGTGGCAGGAGGGAGGCAGCCTGGGTTTTACTGCCCTCCATCCGCCTAGCGTTTACTGGTCTTGCTCTATCAGTGCATGGAACATGGAGGGTGTCGGCCAGCGTTTTTTCGAGAAGACAGTTTGGCCCATTGCTCTTGTTCAAGATGTGATAAAATGGCAGATATGTAGAGCAAACCTTGGTCTGGAGCCAAAAAAAAGTTATATTTCTAGGGCAAAAAGAAAACTAGATTGAATTTTTATCAAATTATGTTAGAATGATCACAGTTTGATTGGATTGCTGTTTCTGAGAATAGAAGTGCTCCAGAGGTTCTGCAGTAGAAAGTGGCAGTTAGAGCAACTGAAAAGTCATTCTGTGATGTGATTTGCTGAGGCAGTGTTCCTTCGCTGAGCCGAAAGGACTTGGAAGCTTCAGTGCTTTGGCTGGCACTGCCTATACTTCATTATCTGCTCTATTCTTTGTGGGAGGATTGGACCCAGTGGAATTGCTGTCTTTCTTTCTTAGTGGAAAAACTCTTAGAAAAGAATTTCAAAGAAAATGGCCAGGAAAGATGGAGGGCTCAAACTAGTTGCCTTCAATTTCAGTTTGCTCTGTGAAAATGGGATGTGTAAGGGGGTACTCTACCTTATGCAAGCCTATATTTTATAGAAGTTTCCATTAATCTGAGAGAATTTCCCTGCAATAGGAGTGAAAAGATGTTGCAATCTCTTCTGTTGAAAGTGCAATTCCATAAAGTCACAACCAGTGACTAAGTTACAGTCTCTTTGAGACATCTGGTTACAGACAAAGAGACTCACAGATGGGGAAGTTGGAGAAGCCTTTGAAGGGGATTTCCCAGTGTGTCTGGTAAAATAAACCACAGTGATATTAACAAGTTTTATGTCCAATTGTTAATGTGCTCTATTGTGTTGCAAAGGGAAGTGCCATCTGAGAGAGCACACTCATGTGTTAGTTGTGTTCATTTGAATCACAGCCTGCAATATGCAGCAGTCCTGGGCCAAGAATCTGCTACCCTTTGTATTATCCTGACCTTTTAATGAATCCTGCTGCTAACTTTTGTCCCCACCGTTCTCTAAACAACCTTTAGCCTCACATCTCCCCAATTCTGTGTTACACCAGTTTGTCCAATCACATCGCTCTGTGTGAGGGAAGGATAGTGTGTGTGAGCTGAGTGCTTGGGTTTATGCCACTTTAGCAAAGACTGCCAAACCAGTCCCACTGAAAGCTGTCACATTAGCCGACTGTTCTCTGTGTTTTTGCTTGCCAAAATGGCATATTTTTATTGGCAGAGTGATGCTTTTATATTTAAAGTGCTGGCCTAGCTTTTTATGCGAAGGAAGAAAAATGAAGGCATAAAGAAATATAGTAGCATATAAGCCAAAAGCCTGACAATATATACACATTTTATTTATTTGTGCCCCTTTGATCCTGTAAAAATACTCGCTTGTGTTGTTGTAGCTTATTGAGCAGTATATTGATTAATGCTCATAGAATTTTAAATCATTAAAGTGCTGTGCACATAGAAGTTAAAACCTGTAGTTTTTTTAAAACTACTGCACATTTTTAGACAGCGATGGTTGTGCATTTTTAAACGGGACTAAAAAAAAACTGTGCGCATACCTCCAGGTGTTTGATTCAATACGATGTTTTGTGAGATGTCACCTGAGGCAGTCGTGTAGCTAACTCTGCTCTGCACAGGTGCGCTCATTGTTCTTTATCAAAAGACGTGCAAAATAAGTTGATGACAGTCCTGCTGTTCCACTGTGTATATTCTGGTGTGTGTAAATGTGCACTTTTGTGTGTGTGTATGCAATGTGTGTGTTTATAATAGATGAAAGAGGGCATGCCAGAACAGAATGACTATACAAAGCGCTCACCTGCAAGAACAGAAATGCCCCACAGCAAATTTAATTCATTTAAGTGTACAATATTCATATTGCTTCTTTTTTTTAAGACCACTCAATAAGTTTATTCATCTAAATGTCTAATCAAAGCACAGATGTTCAGAATGTGAGCTCATATATCCATAGAGGCTATAGCTGTTGAATCTGTATGAGCTTGGGATTTCAGCGTGAGTGTTTCAGATAAATAACTATCCATTTACACACATACTCACATAAACACACACAAACATCTATGCTGAAACCTATGGTGTTCTACAGGGTCCATGGTGAATGGGTGGGGCTCGGCCTCAGAAGATGACCGTAATTTCTCCAGCCATAGGTCCAGTCTGGGCAGTTCATCTGATGGCTCGATTTTTACCCACTGCAGTTTTGCCCAGGCCCTGGTGGCTGCTGCAGACAAGGCAGGCTATCGCCTTGAGGGCACTAGCCTCAGCAAGAGAGGTTGGTGTGTGGGACCAGATATCCATTGCTGGGCTGGACCGTCTGCCACTGACAAATTATCTTTTCATCTCTGTTCTAATTGTTCCTCCTGTCATCCATTGGCTGATGTTTTCCCCATAATGCTGCCTTGTTATTTTCTTTTCTGTTGCTTTTGGATGCTGTGCCCAGGTTGTGCATGGTACCTGCTCTATATGGCTACATTGCGGGTATCTCCTGATCCTTAAATGTGACTTAGCTCTGATCTGCCTCTGCTTTCTTTGGTGCATTGTGTAATATCTGGGTGATATGCTATGCTTAAAACCTTTTAAGGACTTCAACCAAATGCTCTCCCTTCTAATGAAAACATTTACCTTTTTCCCCTATTAGGCTTGCTGGATCTTGATTGATAACTTTTCCTTTTCCTGATGACTGTTTTGACTTCACTGTTGGCTCCGTAATATCTTTACTAACCATCTGGCCTGTGGTCCTTTATCCCTCCTGCAGGTAAAGGCTTGTCCCATAGGCCTCGGCCCAGCAGTCCATTTTCAACAGATGGCAGCACAGTCGGCACACACAGCTTGGGCCACCAGAGGGCCACTAGGCCAACTCGCAAACCCAGAAGTCAGGGCACAACACCCCATCGGAGAGATGCTGGTGCAGACGGTGAGGGAGGAAGCAACCAAAAACACATTTTGAAAATTAAAAAAAAGGGGTTATGGTAATATATACATAACTCATGTATTCAGTTGATTTAGTGTGGTTTTCTCTTGGCACAGACCTACCTCCTCCACCTGAGCCTCCTCCCTGTCAGGGGCAGGGCCGTATCCAGGGGGGCCGCAGTATAAACAGCATGGCGCCCCCAACAGATAGGAAGGCTTCTTCCTTAGAACGCCCGCCTATTTCAGGATCCCTGTGTGGGCCAGAAGACATGAAGAGCTCTATTGACAGACAGACGCGCACTTCTTTGGAACATCATCGCCAGGTTCAAGACAGGCTGGGCTCTGCAGACCGAGCTGATGATGGCCGCAGGGGCCACAAAACAGGTGCAGATGAAAATATTTAGCCATAAAACGGGAACTGGCATTAATGCATTAAGGCTAACACAGAGATAAAATTTCACTTTAAAGCATAGTATGCAACAATGTGTGCGCTAATGGGTTACAACAATTGCAAAAGCATTAGGCTGAAAGTCAGGTGAGGCTTTCCATGTGGTTGTTAGGACTTAAAGTTTTTTTTATGAATTAATGTAATAACCAATTGGAAATGTTTGTCTTGCTGCTGTTGTTCAGGAAAGCACATTACATTTTGCTCACATAAACAATTCATCCTTTTTATTTGTTAAAAAATGCACTTTGCAACCTAAAACAAAATCTATAAAATAATTATACTCACATAAAACCATTCATTAGCAAGAAAAATAACATTATTTTCAAAGCAAGTGAAGTCAAAAGGGAAGTGGAATATTTCTTGTTAATGACTGAACTATTTATTTTAATACAAAGATAATTCCTTTCATTATGGCCAGAAAACAACAATAACACAGGAGTTTAGCTGCTGCTGTGCCTTTGCGGTTGGGGATTTTTCTCTAAGTGATTGTGTTGAAGTTAGTCATGCTGCTTTGAGACTGGGCTCCCATGAACAGATTGCACTGTCTGCCACTTGCTCTGGTTTCCAGAATGCCCCCCCTCAGCCCTCCCTCAGCCACCGTAATGCCCCTGTAACTGTTGCCAGTACCAGCCTGCTCCACTCCAAGTAAGGCAGGAGGCCCCAGCAACTGAAATGCACTCTAATCGCTTTAGCTTTCTCTTCTCACACAAACAGCAGCTCTCTACACTCCATCTGTGTGTGTGTTCATTAATCTTATGTGTGCACACGCCTGTTTGTTTGTGACCGTTAGAGCTCTTCATGCTGCGCTCCTTGGACTCTTTGTGCCAGGAGTTTCTCAGACAGTTAATCTGAGGCTGTGAGACAAAGACAGGTGTCACAATCAGCATTTTTACGAAAAACACTGTAGGTGAATTCCCTCATGTTTCAGTGCACTGACTGATATGCAGTAGGCTCCAGTGAGGTCAGGGAAGGCTATATTACAGTCATTAGCAGAGCAGTGGGGAGCAGTTTGATGAGATTTCACGCAATGATGGAGACTACTGAGGGTCAATGTTATGTTGCCCTGCAGCAGGAGGTGCCACAGCAGCCAGTAGTCCCCCTGTTATTGTATTTACCCTCATCGTAAGGGTGGTGGCTGCAAGGCCATGTGCGAAGCTGAGAGTCCTCTCCGTGGCACGCCCTGGCATTGCTCGTTGGCACGGCCACTCTGCAGATGTCAAGAGTGTGGGGTGGTGGTTGCAAAGTGTTCTTTGTCTCCATGCATCAGATGCAAGATGTGTAACACTGCAATAATAAAAGTTCAAACTTAAAGTATGCCTCTCGGTTCCTATGTGTGTGTTTTTAGAAGAGGGGTGTTTGCCATATAGTAAACCATCGTTCCCTTCCCCTGGTGGCCACAGTTCTGGCACAGGCTCCTCCAAGGGCTCAACAGGGCCACGCAAGACTGAGGGTCCACGACAACCACAGCAGTGGACCGCCACAGAGCATGCTGAATTTCTGGGGACCAACGGACAAGGACAGTACTCAGGAGAGTTATGTGAGTAATTTAGTACTTTGATGTTTGACAGCAGTGTTTTATGGTATATGGCACGGCACATATACTGCAGTAAAAAAGGGCAAGTTTTGTAGTGCAGCAATGCTTACCATAAAATTACTATAACTGCATCTTGCCAAACAACAGTTTATCCACCCTACTTGTGCACACTTCCTGTGTTAAGTGTGTCTGGCTGTTTCAGTATATATTTTCTGCAAAAGCTTGTCAGTGTTTGTGTAAGTCGATGGATTCAACTTAGATTTTATTATACTGGCAGTTATTGTTTTAACTTGGGAAAGAGTCAGTCCAGCTGTTTCCTTTGAATTCCTGGCAAAAATGCCTCCCAACATGTTTATTAGGTTCTTTACTTAAAGCAAACAATTTTTTTCTCTTTTTTTCCCCAATCCTAATGTTTTCTTTTATTCCTCTTCTCACAGAGTGATCTGCCTGCAGTTTAAACTGGAGAGAACCTGTTCTCTCTTTGGAAGAGTGACACCCTCTTTGCCGGGGTAGTGAACTTTGTCCTTACCTGTGTGTTCTCAGAGGGAAGCAGTGCAGCAATGAGAACTACGGAGAAAAACAGTGTCACAGAACTGTAAATGCGATGTATAGACACAGACATACTGTACATCTTACTATGTTTTTTGTCCTCAAGAAAATATTTTCCACCTCCTACCTTACTCCAATTTTCTTTTTGTTAGAAAAAGGCAAGTTAAAAAAGAAAAAAATCAAAACATCTATAAGAGAACAAATTTTCTGGTAACTGCCCTTGAGGAAAAGGGGATTTTGTTTCCTGTAAATATATTCTTTAACTTGTTGTTGCATTGCTATGCAAGCCTGATTCTGTTTGAGCTTTTTATTTCCATATACAGGAACAGTTGGGTTTTATCTGGTTATTTGTATTATATGTGAAATGAGTGGCTGTTGTGCCATAAAATAATTGTTTTATAATCCATTGTTTGTTGATAGCTACCATTAATTATTATCATTATTATTGTTATTATTAATTATTGTTTTTGCACTGCAATTTTTGGTGATAAGCACAAAAAAACATAGCTCCTGCTGACATGAAGAACCGGAAGAATATGTGAAGAGGAGTTTCTGTACTGTAAAGTAGAGAGAAGAAAAATATATGCTAATGTACAGAGAGATATTAAAGAGTAATGCTTTGCTCACAGACAGCAACAAATAAGGCGCCCATTTCCACAGTTGAGACAAATTGGGTGGCAGACACACAAGGTTCCTGAGGGTCTGAAGGACAGATACGAGGCCAAAAGAAGTACAGAAAGGATTCTGTATTGCTGTAGTTGGTTATTTAACCCCTAAAACAATAGAAATATCTAGTTTTCGATGTTTGGGGGCAACTCCAAGCATTGGCTCCATTCTAGTACAAGGGTTTCCGAGCATTTCAAATTCTTTTTCTTTTTTTCATTTCTATTAGGTTTTACTACCTAAATAATTCAGTAAAACAGCACACTTAGAATAAAACGGTTAAAAGGGAGGAGTCGCTGAAATCTATCCGCATGCTGCAGTCCGGTCGGAGCACTTACAAAGGCAGATTTGTGATTCTTCTATGGCCTTAATAGGTAGGAAACACAAACAAAGGAGCATTTATTGTTATTAGTGGTAATGTTACTCCTAAATCATGAGTGGAACAACAGCAATTGTTTACATCTTTTGTGTTTTTGTTTGTTTGTTTCATTTTATTGTCTTTTGGTTACTAATATTTTTTTAATTGTTTGATTTTTACAGCACTTACTCTTTGGTGTTTGTGATGTTGTCACTGGGTACAGTATGATCCAGGAAAACAACACACCGACCTGCTGGGTTCAGCTGGGTGCTGTTCATTAATGAAATCTACAGAAGCGGCGGTTGGCCTCCAGTATGCTAAGATCAGCACAGTCTTGTGTCAGTGATGTTAAGGGATAAAAATGAGTGCGTATGTTTTACAACGTAGCTGTGAGTGGAGCGAAAATGGAGAAAGGCCTTGTATATTAACTAGTAGGTCTCACTGCCTCCATGTGTGCAACCCGAGTGTGGAGCAGAACACTTTCTGTCTGCCCGACTGCCACAACACACACACACACTTATGTTTTGCCGCTTTCAACTTCTCAGCCTCTGATTCTCAATTGTTGTCTTTTTCAATGACTTTTTTTTCTTTTTTGGTTGTCCTTTTTTTAATGAGAAGCTTGTTTCTTTGTATGCCTTTTATGGACTCCAAAACGCTGCTTAAAACAATGTTTTCAATATTAATGTTCAGGATTTTTGTGGTTTAATGACTGTTTGTTTTGTCTTTTTTTGTACTGCTAATGTTGATAAGGGGGGGGTGGGAAACTAAAGGCCATCAGATGCTGTTGTACTGTTGTCGTCATGCCATGTCATTTTGTTTTTTTTACCATCCACCCAGTGGCCAGTGTTCTGGAAATGAGGTGCAAAGAGTATCTCAGGTTATTTTACATTCTGGTGGTGTTTATGTATGTGTATATATGTGTATATATCCATACGCATCTCCACTTGATTATGCCATTCCATTTCCATTGACAGTTTATCCCTCTCATGTCTGATTCTGTCGTCCCCTCTTTTCTTTTCTGCTGTGGACTTTGAGTATAATGTGCTGGTTCATCCACCTTAAGATGTCAGTAAAAGAACATACCAAATTAAGATTGTCTAATGCGTTTTAGTGTCTCTTTAATACTCATTGTTTTCTTTTAAATCACAGTGTCGTTTTGTATTTATTAAAATGATAATAAAAGTATATTGTGAAATATGCATAAAGATTTGTGAGATATAAAATGTGTTTTTTTTTTTGTTCCTTGTAAAGTTTGGTGTCAGAGCCGAGCAGCGAGGCCATAATGAGATGAAAGGCACACTGTGCTCACAGCATGGTGAAGTGCCGGGTCAGTAGTCGTCACTCTTCGTCTTGCATGTTCACTGCACTGCTCTTCTCATGTCAAAACTGAAGAAACTTACAATCCTTTCAACACAAGGAGTAAAAATGCTCACAATTTGCTTGTCAGGAGGACAAAGGATAAAAGTGCTTTTCCTCTCCTTTGTTCATTTTCTCAATATTGTTGGTTCTTTGTAGCCTATCTGTGTGTTGCCTTTTTTGCTATAAAAGAGGATTAAAAATGACAAAAAGAGAAAGGTGTTGGGTGAAGTCTTTCTGTACAGTAAAGGGTGAGGTCGACACCCTGATCCAATGCGATTTCTACAGTACGGTACATTCTCCTTTTTTCCCCCTGTAAACCACCTTCTGTATTCACTTGCATGTCCAAGAAGAGAGTGGATCAAGAAAATAAACTTTTACAGCTTCATTCCCACGTCCTGTAAGATACATCCATGTTCTTTTATTTCCTTGTACCTGGATCAATATCAAATAAAATATTTTTGAAAAATGGAAAATGGCTTTGTCTGTGATAGAAAGACTATAGCGCGGGAGGTCAGATTCGACACAGTATGACAGACAAAATACATACAGTACATACAAAAATACAGTCAAACAAGATTATTTTCAAGGTTAAATATTCAGTTTTTCTTGGATACTTGCACTGCAGCTGCAACATTAAAAATGCAAGTTTGCCTTTTTTCTACAAAACATGGCCCTGCTAATATCTTAATAGTGTTTGACTCAGCAACAGCACAAGTGTAGTTTATTTTGTGCTGTGTGTGTATGCAGTAGAGATGTTTAGCTCACTGTGTGTTTAAAAGGGTTCCTGACTCAGCTGTGCGTTTTATGTCAAACCAATCCCTGCCTTGATCCTTCCAGAAGAGCAGCTTCAAACACAAACCCAAATCTCCTAAATCACTGAGACAGGCAGCTTGCTTTCAAGCTCTCTTGCACAGAGCTCAAACTAAAATCTGTGAAAATTCTCCAAAAAACTTGTGAAAGAAGTGGTGTAGAACGGGGTGCATAAAATTAGGAACAGCCTCTGTATCGGCATTAACATTCAGGTATAAACAAGCAGGCTGCATGGTGGTACACTGTCAACTAAAGCAAGAAAGTCCAGGGGCTGAATCAGCCAGCCAGAGCCTGGGGCCTTTCTGTGTTGAGTTTGCATGTTTGCATGTCAGGTAATTGGTGATGTTAATCTGGACATAGGTGTGAATGGCTGTTTCTATGTGATAGCCCTGTGGTGGACTGGCAGCTTGCCCAAGGTGTATTCCACCTCTCAAACTATCACAAATGAGATAAGCTCCTACCGTACTGGGATCCTAAATCACATAAGTGGTTAAGAAAATGGATAAAAATTCATTACATTGCTACCTAAATGTATTAAAAAGCCCAACAAATAATTCTATTCTTACTTTTTTATGAAGGAGTAGTTCACATACCGGCACAGGCAGTACAAACTACCTGCTCTGGTCTCAAATAAGCAATATTTTGGGTATAACAGTGGTTGTTCTGGATTTTCATGAAGGTGCCCATGGAATGAATCATAACCACAAAAAATGAGCTATTTAGACCATTTGAGCCCTTAAAAATGTTCCACATAGATGTGATGTGTTCAGAATGTGTTACCAGCTCCACAGCCTTGGCTTTTAGCCTTGGCTAGCCCCTGACTGGCTGAATCTCAAACAGAAGTGGTTGGCACTTCTATGATCACAACCAGAATGCTATATGTTTGACATGATCATGCTAAGTGTATTAGCAGTCAGTGACCTCACGGACATCCAAGAACAGAAAAAAAAAAACCCAGTCTGAAACCTGAACATACAAATATTTATTGCCAGATGCAAATATAACCCACGTGAGGCGGGACCAGACTGTAAGTTTGTAAGTGCAGTAGTCATACTGTATTAATCCTGGTACATATTGTGGTGTGTTGGGAGCGGCTAGTTATCTCCCATCATGCCTTGGGAATACGTGTTGCTGTTTAAGATGTTTATTGTTACGTGACTCTTAACTGTTCTCTTAACTGTTCTTTTAAATGCTGCAGTATAAATTCACCGACAGTTAGTGTTGATGGAAAGAATGTTGTACCATGAGTGAAGTCACCAAGAAAAAGTTCCCACACAGTTATTCCTGACAAAAATATTTGTGAATATCCTCTTTAAATATTTAGAAAATCTCTATAAAAAACTCACAAACAATGAGCTCACATTTTAATCATTATAGTCCATCACTTACTTCCTAAATGATACCAAATATATGTTATATGTGAGCTTAATAATCAAAAAAGATTATATCTGTATTGATAAATTACATAATGAGGAATAATTCTTTTTGAATTACGTATTAAGCACTTGCTGCATAGAGTTTATAATAAGTCCTGACATTTCTGTCACATCATGATCTGGTCTACTGAGTTTTCTGCATTGACTATGAAGATCCATATAGCTCCTCCAGAGATTGATGAAGCACCCCAAGCATTTTCATCAATACATGTTCAGTAGATAAACTACTATATAAAGTTATGGGGAAAAAAGTAACGTTTTTTTGGGAGGAAATTTAAAGAAAGACCTTGGTGAACTCACAAATTAGAGTTCACTTTGTTCAATCTGCATGGTTATTCCAAACACACAGCTGTGATCTTTTTATTAAATCATGTACTGTGAACTTGTTCTGTGTTATTTTTCTACACCTCAGTTGCACCATTGCGCAGATGTAGATTTCACCATTTAGGCACCAATAACTATGGAATTGTATATAAAATTGTGCTTCCGTTTTTATGCTAACTTTTTACTTATGTTACTCATGTATAAAAAGAACCTGAAAGCATTTTTTTCCATCTTTTTACCAAATTCGCTGTCAGCAGTTTAGCGGCCTAGTGATCGCTGCCTAAAACTGATTTCCAATGTTTCCGTGTATTTTTTATGTGTCTTCTTTACGTATCTTTACGTATGTTGGTAAATAGACTTCGGTGAAAAGGGTTTACAAAGGGGTTATATATAAAAAAATTAAATTACCTGGTTTTCAAGTATCTTTATAACTCTGTTTTATTGTACTTACCATAACCAATCTGGTCCTTTTTGTTCATTTAGTATATGTTTACAGAACTATTGTTATATTTATTGCAATTTCTGCTGTCCAGATTACTCTTAAAAAAGACATTTTTAATGTCAACGACATTTTTTTAACTGGATAAATAAAGGATAAATAAAAGTCACTGCCAAAAACTGATTGGCTTCTACCTTGTTACAGGAATGTTGTTTGCAGCTCAAGCTGAGTCGATGTCATTCATGAGGGATACACTTGACATATGTTTGACATATTATAGACCAACAAGTTATTTATAGCAGTTTAAATACGAGCAATCAGTTTTGGCAAATACCGGAAATCAGGTTTTGGCAGGCGATCGCTTTTTGGCACAACAAGCACGAGACCAAACACTCTCAGTCACGTGCATCTGAGGCTAAGAGGGAGGGGGGGCAAGAGGCCCACATTTCTGGAATTTATGAGTCTAACGTGAAGCAAGTAGTCAACAAATACTAAAAGTCAAATGTTTCAAGTTTCAGTTTCAAATGAAAGTAGGACAATTTCCGTAAAGCTGCCAATGGAGACACGATGTGAAAATACCGAATTTTGCGCATGTTAGCTTAGGACTTTTGAGTTATCAAAACCATGTTCTTGAAAATGCCCAGCGGGTTTCACACAGAAGTCGGATATTATTTCCAGAGCTGGTTGAGCAGAGGACACGTGATTTGAGCTAAGACTATCCACTACGATAATGAGACACTGTTTGTTAAATGGGTACCTGTTGGGTCATCGTCGACAAGTAGAAAGCTTGAGAAGTGGGTGAAGTTTGTAGTCAGTTTTTACGTCATCTAAGATGTTTTCAGTTTAAGTAAAAATTTGGTGTTTAGCCAATGCTAAATTAGTTGGTGCCAAGGACCTTGTGTAATCTATGCTCCATTCTGCCAAAAGTGATGACTCCATTAAACAATTGCTTAATAATACTTATGCAAGAGGAGCTTGATCTGTTTTTTCCTTTCCCACTATTCTTCCGTGGGTTATTATTTACTTAATTGCTAACTGCCAGCCACACGTTGTTTTGTTTTTTGTTTTTTGTTTTTTTTAACGTGTAAGATGTGCCAAAATCAATTGAGGCTGTCGCCTGTTATTGAATTAGTGAAATCTGATACTTAAGTTTGAAATCAACCACTTTTGGTTTCATCTTGTAAATCTGGTTGAACATTTGCAGTTGCATCTTTTTTTGGACACTGATCTATGCCTCGTGCAGGCTTGTGATACTTCATGCGTGGTTTCTCGCCATGAATGATTATGGCCTATGTAAAGCAGACACTTTTAACAGTTTGAACTTCTTTTCTTCCTCAGTTGCTCATAAATGTCAACAATTACTCATATCAGTGTTCTTTTTTCCCCCGCCTCTCATCTTGCACTCACTTTCTTCTTGCTGCCGGATTTTTCTTGACTCTCCTTCATTTGAAAAACATACTTATGCAGAAAAACAACCAGTTTCTCTCTAATACTGGTTCTTTTTTTTTCTTTTTTTTTTCTAGTGACACTGAAGCCTGAAGAGTTTATTTATGTATTTGTTTGTTTGGTTATCTGTCAGAGCGTTTGGACTCATGGTGCAGTGGGAGATCGAGCCCTGCAGTTTCTCTTTGGTGTGTTGTGGCAGAGGCTTTAAAAATATCAGGCTTTACAGATCATCTTACTTATACTTGCTAACTTAGTTTTTGATATAGCTTTACTTCCATTAATTTAACTCTTACCTTCATTTTCACAGTTGTCGCAGTTATAATCTCCTGTGCACTATTATAGGCATGGCAGGAAACATACATTAATCATGTTTTTCTGGTGTTAAACTGTATTATTTTGGAAAAGCACTGGAAAAAAAAGATTTATTTTATTGACATAAGGTCATAGAACAGATTCATGTAGCATTGAGATAAAAATTCTTTATGAAATATTGGAACAGCAAGGCATAAAATTTAAAACACCCCCCCACACAGAATCAAAGAATAATGTGTAAATAACCCATTTTCATGATATTTCCTTGGAATGGTTGAGAGGTTTTTGCATTCATATTTATGAAAAAGGTTCACCGATCTATCCTGACCTTTTAAACAAACCCATCAGTGCAGACTGGGAGGCAAGCGCTGCTGTTTCGCAGCTCTTCCTCTCCCTGTGCCTGGGGGGTAGGACGAGTAATGACTGCTCTGTTCCTTGCCAACAAAGCAACTTTCCCCTTCCAGTCCCATTTTTTATTTCCAGCTGCTTACCAGTGTGTACTTCACCTCTTATTCATTCTCTCTTGCAATGGGATGTGTAGCAAATATGCAGTTTATGGTGGAATACCTGTTTTTTCGCGTAATCCCAGAAGCCCTTGGTTTCATATGGTTGTAATTGTTGCATCAGGCGTTGGTGGAGACGGTCTGGAGAGAGCGAAAACTGGTTAAGCAGCCAGAAAGAAAAAGGCTTTGCTCAGCAAATACATACTGCAGTAGGATACAAGTTATCAGGGTGTGATAACAGGAGTGAGTGTGCATTTGAATGTGTGTGCGCTTTGATGTTGGTACCAGTGGATTTGTGTGGGGAAAAGGGAGCATCTGCATGTGTGTGCGCACGTTTGTGTGTGAGGTGATGAAAGGAAGCATCTACTGCTTCTGCTGCTTGTGCTGCAGGATGTTTCCCCCCTCCCCCCCCCCCACAGCTTTTTTCCTCTTCTTTGTCTCTAGACTGGTGACAATGAGTGGAGGTGAGAGGCCAGCAGTACCAGTGCAACACCATTCATCACACATGTCAAACAGTTAGACCAGCTGTGTGGGACAAGCGGCAAAAATTAGCATTTCATCCCTCTCCCTGTCGCTCTCTTCTGTCTGTCAAGCTGTATCTCTGTTTATTCCCATTGTAGCACCGAATGTGATAAATGACTTCAGAGGCTATATAATATTCCAATTGTTTGAATGAAAACATGGTGTTATTGACCAGCACTTCCACATATTGAGCTTGTTTTACAAAACAGACTATCCCTACATATTACTTCTGATAATGGGTGCTGTTGAGATGTGGGTCTGAGGACTTGTAGTCTGTAATGACAGTGTTGGTGAAAATGAAAATGTTGAGGATGGTAAACTGGCCAGGATGTCTCTGACTGTCAGGCAGTAGAAAACTTGATTTTCTGCCCAATTCATTGACAGTTAATTGAAGGGAGAAAAAAACCCAACCTAAAAATGTAGGGAAGAAATAATATAATATTAGATCTGATCTGATTAAAATCTGGATTAGAACTTCATTGTTTATATGGACCCTAAGTAAGGTGATCTGATCCTGATGTGCATCTAACATGTGAACAGAATAAATAATTTTGACATGCGGGAAAACAGTATGTATGGCTGATGTGAAAGACAAGCACAAGTATTTAAAAGCAAATGTTGAAAACAGATTTACCAGGAAATTCCAAAGGATGTGATGTTAATGCATCTCCTGCTCTACTACAGTGACTATTGTGCATTTCTAGCTGACATTAGCTTAAAAACATGCGATGCATCACACCCTCTTCATGGTGAATAGATCTTAGTATCATCAGAATGCAGGTACAGTCTCACACCCAGAGGCTGTTTATACTTGCAACATCACTCTGTTGAACAAATCCAGATGATATAATATCACTGCAATAACTTTCGCTGCAGTTATTTCTGGTTCTTTAAGTTCTTAACTGTTTGTTCGACAGTTGCAGCAAAACAAACCAGAAATTTCTCAAATGGTGATTAAAGAGTGAATACAAACATTAAACAACAACTAGCTTAGCACAACATTACTCTAAACCAGACTTTGAATGGTTTAAAAAAATAAACATGGAAAAAAGGTCAGAATTAAGGAAGTGTGCAAGGATCCTAGGGTTTGCTATAATTTAGCTTGGTTGTATATTAGTTTGTACTGTTTTCTGGTAAACTACCAAATGCCATATTCATATAGAGGAACTAAAATACAGCTAGCTTGCTACCCCTTGCTTTCTCACTACTCTTTTGTGAATGGATATACTGCATAATTCCCACCCACTAATCCCATGGTTTCGCCATCTTTGCATTATGCTATTATCTATTGATTATTAGAATTAGAATTAGAATTCAACTTTATTGTCATTGCACATGCACAGGTACAGAGCAACGAAATGCAGTTTGCATCCATCCAGAAGTGCTTTAGTGATAGAGATGTATTACAATATATATTAGCAATAATATAGATATGTGAGTATATTACAGAAATGGGTCTATTATGGTATGTTACAATGTACACGGTATGAAGTATGTTGTGAATATTCTATATTCTATATTCTATAACTATAAGTATGTACAGGCTGTAGTGAGTACAGGCTATGAACAGGATATAAATATGAAAAACTATACAGAATATGAAATAAATAACTTTACAGAAATCTGAGATATACAGTTATAAAACAGTTGTAGAATTAAAAATTATCGAATGTACAGAATGATTATTTACACAGAGCTATACAGTAGTGCAGTTAAGATAAGTGAGATATAATTCCTACAGAGGCTATATAAAGTGCTAGTGGTTGTGAGTGGTGGTTCAGTCCATGTTATTATTGTGTGTTTGAGGGTACAGTTGTCCATTGTGGGTGTGTGTATGTTCAGTCCATGAGTTTAACGTGGGTCAGATGTCAGGAGGCAGAGTTCAGGAGTCTGATGGCTGTGGGGAAGAAGCTGTTCCGGTACCTGGTGGTCTTAGTCCCGAGGCTCCTGTAGCGCCTCCCAGAGGGCAGGAGGGTGAAGAGTCCATGTGATGGGTGAATGGGGTCTTTGATGATTTTCCCAGCCCTTTTCAGACACCGCTTCCTGTAGATGTCTTTTATGGCAGGAAGTGGTGCTCTGGCGATGCGCTGGGCAGTTTTCACGACCCTCTGCAACGCCTTCCGGTCCGAAGCTGTAATAGATAAAGTTGTACCAATGGGTAGTAGCCATGTCACTATCCAGCTAACTGGTAATGTTGGTAATGGTAATGATAATGACAATCTTGATTTTTAGATGCCATGTCACTGTTTTGCCTGACGCCCAAGATCCTTGGTAGGAGGTGTAAACATGGATGGACTTCAGTCTCAAAATTGATGCAGGTTACAATATGTTTACTACAACAACAGCTCTGTCCATTCTGTTGTTATACGTTAATCACAGTCATCATCAGCTTAACAATTGTGTCCCACAGTTAAGCCTCAGTGGGAGCTTCCTACTTGTTTTATGTTGCTTTTACAAATCGCTTATTAGATTGGTAATTACCGAACCTTCTTTTATATTTTAGTGCTGCTAATTAGCAGTCAAGCTAATGGGAATGTTAGTGTTTGCAATTATGCTGCAAGTGTTAAAATTCTCTTTTTGTTTAAGTTGTTTTGAATGTGTCAGTTTAGATTATGAACAGTATTTATTATTTCTCTGTGTTGAATACCCAGAGTTCATCTTTCTATTCAACTCTTCTGGCTAATTTTCCATCCCACACTCTTCTTTATCACATCACCCTTGCCTGCCCACACTTTCCTTTCTCTTCACTTATCTGCTCTCCTTGAGATTTGTGGTTCAGTTAGGTGTGGAGTGGGAGGAGGCGTTACATTTCACCTTGCAGTCTTTTCAAAAAGGACTATTCATACAAGCTTAGAGCAGAGATGTTCATGAAAGCTGGGGGATTTTATTCAATAGAAAAGAAAACTGTTGGCAAAAATAAGCAGCAGTTGGTTGTCATGTATTGTAATGGCATCTAGGGAAGGTAGAAGCAGTTGAAAAGAAACTACTACATGCATTATTATTACTTTGCTAACTTGAATAGCTTGTGTGGATATGTCTGTCTGCTTACCCCAGGATATTTGAAGCTAAGTACACTTGTAATCGACTGCCAGCACCAGTGTTTCCAAGTAAAGGGCTGTAGATGTGCCAGTGGCTGCTAGTGGGATGACTTGATGAGCAATCTCTTAATCAAAGCTTAATTGTTTAGCATGATCCTGAGTGACCTGCTTAATGGAACCCCCCCTTGATTAATGATGTGTGTTAACAAACACAGTGGGAGACACCCCAAAACCTTGTCTGATTGTTGTTAATTAAAGACAAGGTCCAACAGTATTCGAAAGTAGATTATTTATTATATAACGTAACAAAAGTAAAAACAAAAAAAGCCAAGATTCCTCTTGTGCCTGTGTGGCAGTACCAGCGTATTAGATTTTAAAAAAAAAAAATTTGTGTAGCATTATATATTTCCTGTGGTGTATATTTAAATGAATCAAGGAATACGCAAAGTAAAACAACAAAACAAAACAGCAACAACATGCATTAAGACATCATTTCTCTCACTGTGAACCACACTGTGTCCCTCTGTTCAATAAAATTCTGACCACCAAAGAAAGAAGCGTTTCTAAAACCTTCAGCTTGAAAAACACGCTGAAGGAAAACGAAGCAGCTTTGCCAAGGCCAGCTTTTGTCTCTGGTTGAATGAAGTGGGGCAGAAAAATATGCCAAACCATCCTTTTCAGCCCACACATGCACTCAGATAACACATCAGACTAACATTTCATTTCTTTCCCATATCTAGTAACTTCTATGCAAGTTTGCTCACGTTTTTTCACACAGCAGCACTTGAACACATCAAGTCTTTGCCAAGAACCTCACCGAAACTCTGACCCTGCCTTTGAATGCTGCAGTAATAATTTCATGCTTGTATATATTAACACTAAGCTTTACAATAGAAAACAGATTAAAGCTGTTTAATTTGTGCTTAAACAAGATGTGAAATAGTTTGATAGACAGTCATTCAATGCAAAATACCTCATTCGATATATGCTCATTGTAGATGTTAAAGAAATCTCACTGCTACATTGCATGTGAGGCTGAAACCCTCTTTTTTTTTTTCTTTCCCTGTCTTGCTGATAATGTTCTCTCTTCTTCACCTGCTGCTGTTCCTTTGAAGGAGGACAATTGCTGGCCTCCAAGCATGAATGTCACCACTCTCTGAGGCATAATGAGTTAATCACCCCCAGATGGGCAAGGTCACACACTGCCCCACCACTTATCTTCTATGGCTCAGGCCACGCAGGAGGCAGAAGTAAAGCTGGAAACGAAGAGGAGGAGGAATGACTAATGCCAGAGATTATATTATCCTGCATCTTTAATCTGTTTTGGGTCCTTTAAGCTGAATGTCATCTTTCCTTAATTGCTTAAAAAGCCTCTGTCATACTTATTACACAGATTGGAAAAAAATAAGTGTGGTTTGACCCATCTTGGCACTTTTGCAGGTCCTTGGCGTTTATAAGCCTAAGAATGTATGCACATCGCTACCTTCCCAAAATTCCTCTTAGACCTCTTTTTCCACTCATTACTTTGGTCACGGACAATGGCAGATGGTGCAGCTGCTTGTTTAATTGTCTTTATTACGGAGGCATCTGCTTTCTGTTTTTTTTAATCCAGAACACCGTGGCATCGTCTAGGCAGTCTAGGCTGTATTTGTGAAATTAGAAAATAAACAGAGACAAAGAAAAACAGTTTCTCCGTCAGGTTGTAGCGATACAACACGTTCTCATGTAATGGTCTGCATATTACAGTAAGTTGTCCTGCATCTCGGTTTGTGTTACTTTAACATAACGCATAACTGAAATAATAAACATTATTGTGTGGGTATGTTTGGAGCTTGCCATCTGCCTCACATGTGTTGCTTATGCTAAAAAGTTTGTAAATGAGAAAAGGAGAATCCCTGTGGCTCTGTTCAGTTATTTTCTTAGCTGCCTAGATGTGTTGTACTGAGCTGAGGCTAAGGGAGACAACAGCAGATGTTGGGCTCCGACAATCTTTCTGCCTTGGATCTGCAACAACAAAGCAGCTAAGGGAAAATGTCATATGCGGATCATCCCTGACGGCCCTGCGTGAATGAATAATTACTTTGACTCAGGTCAGGGAAAAGAAGGTAAAGAAAGCTCTAGCCCCTCTACCTTGAAACCCTTTTAAATGAGAAGCTGTGCATCATGACATGCGATAAGACACTGAGGAGGTTGTGACACACAGATCCTTCAGTAATAAAAAGATTTTTCTTGTGGCAAAACGTTCAGGAAAATGAAATGATTTACCTCAGCACCTCAGTACGTGCTCTTCCTCAAAAAGATGAGATGGGGACATGGGGTTTATCTGTGAAGAGGGTTGGGGGGGGGTAGGGAAAATGTCGGAGGATTGGTTAGCTGTGTTGAGTTTACCGCAGTCATGTCAGGAAGCAAGGAAAGCTTTAGAAATGCATCATTTTCACCATTACGCTTAATAATTTGAATGACATCTTAGCGCATGACTCAAAGGCACTTGTACGGGGGCAGGCGGGGTTATTAGAAATGACTCCCCCAATGATGCGTGTCACTGAAGCAGCAAATTAACATGGGGAGATGGAGGCATGTTAAAAGCAGCTGAAAAAAGGAGGGAAAAGCTGAGCCGGAGAGAGGAGCGGGAGTGAGATGTGAAGAGGAACAGTGATAGATGCGGAAAAAGATGTTGCTATTTTCGCCCTCTTTCTTAGCTAAGACGCTCTGGTTGTGGTGTTCCAGCTCCTGCTCTGTTCAAGCTTTTTCTGAACACCAGGTGCTCCTATTGTGATAAATGATTCTCAACTGTGCCGAACAATGGCAGAGGCACCCACACATATCCCTCATCAAACAGTTCCACAGCTCCTCTTCCACAACTACACAATGAGCACACTGGATTGTGCTGGAAGTTGTTTGTCTTGCCACCACACACGACTGAAGGCTATTTTTGCTTCCCGTTTACCTCGGTGAACAGGAAGTCACTATTATAAGAGCTGACAGTTAGGGCTGTTCGATATAACAATATATATCGGATGACGATCTAAAAACGTCTATCGTTGCATTTTACGCTATCGTTTGTTTCGTGGTGTCGCAAAATAAACTGTTTACGGCAATATTTTTTTCATTATTTTGGTCACTGTAGTGGCTATATTAATTTCTTAAAATTCTCTCTTTCTCTTATATTTAATATAACTACACTACAGACAGACAAGCGCTTGTTTTTATGCGTTGTCGTTAGCGTAACGGTAGCATAACGGTAAAACCACCACGTGTCTGCTTGCTTATTTTCCACATAAACCTTTCACAATAAAGCTCAAGATCCTGTTGAGACTTTTCAAAAATAAACTGAATCACGTGAAAGATGCAGAGTATTTACGGATGAGAAGCAAAAAAGAGCCGCCAGGTGCTAAAAAATAAACCTTAGACTCAAACGTTAGAACAGGCTTTTCCCCACAGAACGCTGTGTAATAAATACTCACAAAGAAAACGGCGGCCGTTACAACCTATGTCTAGTGTTTAGTTTCATGCAGCAGTTAAAACACTCGACCCCAGGTACGCAACGCTCAGCTGGAAACACTTCACACAAGTCGAGCTGCCCGAGATTCACAGAATTTACAGAAAATGTTAAATTTTTGTGATTTATATCGTTATCGGACGATAGATGTCTTAATATCGGGATATGAGATTTTGGTCATATCGCACAGCCCTACTGACAGTCCCTTAAAGGATGCTACTGTATGACTTTTCTACCTATTGGTCAGCCAGTGTTTTGTCCAGCACAACTGGCTGGTCTTCTTATCCCCTCTAACTGCACATTTTACATCCTTGTCTATTTTTTTGCTCAGCCACTGTGGGTTCCTTTGTTTCCCTGTCTGCTGTCTTTGACAGCAGACGAGGGTTGATACATGTTCAGCGCCTTCACCTTTTTCCGCCCAGTAATTTATGCTGTCAGAGGTTTTACTCTATTTGGATGGCCAGGCTTTCATGTGTGTGCAGAACAGTATTGTGGGTTGTTGACACATTCCTTCGTGTTCAGCATGAAGCAGATTGTAGCAGGTAATTGATGGGGGTTTACTGCCACAGGCACAGAGCACAACCAGGGAAGAACCCACCAGTTTTCAACCCCACCAATTAGATTTGCAAAATGTGGTGTGGTGAGCTCAGCAGGGTGCTGATAATGTAAACTTTCAAGTGTTTTAGGTACAGCTCAATTTAAACAATTAGTACTGATAACAATGCTGCCACCTGTAGTATACTGTTTGAGACTCAGAGTGTAATGATTTTCCAAATCTGTGGTTCGGATAGGACCACGATCTTTAGCAGGTTGGTGGTGCGTGTATTGTGGATTTGGTCTTGGTTTCAGAACCATTACATCACTACTATAATCCCTCTGTGACGGTTGTATCTCAGTTTTTGTTGCCTACCACACCAGAGAAGCCTTAATCTTCCATATCATTAATAATAATGCAGGGCAGTCCAAAAATGACCATGTAGCTGTTAAGAAGAAATATGGGACTTTAAGCTTTAGCACTTGATTTTCCTCTGGAAATGGAGTTCATTTAAATTGTAGATGGTGAAAGTTCTCTTTACATTTTGAGGACTGTTAAGATTGAAATGGAGTTCTCTGCTTTTGATCAAGAGTTCACCTTCATGGTTGCTCTGTCCTCACTGTGCTGACCTGCCAGTTTCTGTCTTATTTATTAGTGTGAAGAAACTTGCCTCTTTGTTCTTGTCATGCAGAGGTATGGCAAGAGTGGTGATCAAATTGTAAATACTGAGTGAGCTGCAGTGGAACACAGCCTCCTAGAGAAGATTCAATGGCACCTGGAATCTAAACAAAACTGTAGAACTGAGTTTTTTTAGGATAGTAGTTGTTGCACATTTTCCAGAGTGCCATTTCCCCTCAAACAGCTAGATACCCTTGCTGTTGGGCAGTTGAATGCTTTAGCTATAGAAATACAAGCCCATCCAAACCTGTACTACAGAAATTTATACACTTTGTTTTTTTGTGATGTACAGTCATTTAATTTAATTTTCTTACTGACTCACATATTGGTATTGTCATTAACCTTCAAAATCCAGTATTGATTTAGCCCTAATTTTAAGATGTGCCGAACGGATTAGTCGATATATCAATTACCTTTTTCCACACTAATTACTTTTCCAACTATCTGAATAATTGATTAATCATTTAAGTAATTTCAGTTTGCAAAAGTGGCAGTTATTTTCTGGTGCCAGTTTCTGAAATGTAAGTATGTGCTCCTTTTTTTTTTAGTTTTAAAGAATGGCTCTGATAATCATTCTGAATTTCCTTATGTGAAGTTTGTTTATCTTTGACCTGCTTTAATCCAAAATCCACTGTACTGTAGCTAGAGAGGAGCTTACATTCATCTTCATGTTGGCACAACACCTTCGTGCTTAATGGCATCAGTTCCTGCACACCTCCTTGTCCTCAGAGTAAATCGTCTTGCCATTCATCCTCACTCCCCATCTACACAATAGTCCTGTTCAGTATTCAGGCAGGCATACTGGCCAAGATTCTGCCGAAGTGATAAAACCCCATTTATCAGCGGGAAGTGTTCACAGACTGCACATATATCCAATCTCTATGCTTTCTGGTCTCACAAGTATGATTATTACTGCCTTACTGAATCCCCAGTGGTTAACTGCTCAGGCACAAGATCTCATTACCATTTGGTGCTATTTCCTAATGAATCTGTGTCTAATCATGTTATTTGTTAGTTGCCTCACATAACTTTTGGTAAATCATGCAACAGGTCTCCAGGAGCAGGACTGGATATAAGCCGTCCCTCTGGATTTTATATTTTTTAGAAAACAACTCTGCAATCTGTATTCTCTGTGGTTGATTTGGCACTTTTTATTTTGGAGTATTTAATAGAAATCCTAACTGGAATGCTCCTGAAACAGTTGAGCGATGAAAATCATTTTAATTTTTATTATTTATTTATGATCCATGGTCATTTATCATAGTGCCAAAGCCGCCATTGTAAACGTAACCTTTTTCCCCAGCTGATGGTAAGCTTCGCATAATACTTACCACCTTCAGGTTGATTACTGGAGCTGTTAACATTCAATCATAAATGTGTGCAAATGTATGTAATAAAGTTTTTTTTTAAATGTGCAGCCGCAGCATTGTTCTAATCGCTTTGCAAACATTGCCTCAGAGGAATAAAAACCGCATCACGCTTAGATCCAATTTGTGCTCCACTCACCAATTACTTTCACGGTCCACTTCCCATCTAATACAGAAAGGCCAGATTATCCGCTGGATGTCTGGGTCCTGCACACCCTAATTACAAACACAAATTGGAAAAACGCAACTTGTGACAAAAAATTTAGCATGCGATTTGTCCTTTTTCCAAGAAAAATATTTGCACTAATTTGCTTCGACTCTGTGTCCTCAAGGAGATACAGAAGGCCTACTTATGTAAAATATGAAGAGTTTTTCATCTTTCCATTGGTCTTGTAATCAGATAAAGCTGTAGCATCGATGTACTGTGTCTAATTGGGTTGATGTATAATTAATCCAAACTGTAGCACAAGTGTCGTTCATTACATGACTGATTAAGAGGATATACAGAAGGAAGAGACGGAACATCAGGTTATCAGATATAGTGCAATTCTTTGAAGAGCCGTGTAACTCTACAAAGCCTGGATGCTGGAAAATTAGGCTTTCAAAAAAGCCTCTGTAACCCAGTATTAACTGACTACCGTGTTTCACTTGCAGCTTGTTTTGCTCTTTCTTGCCGCTGCGCAAACTCATGCAGTTTCTGCTGGCTGCACACATCTCGTCCTTGGACTCACACAGGACTCGACTAGCGAATAAGTCACGGGTGATTGATGGTTGTATAACTGAGGATCCAACCAGTAGCTTTGAGTATAAGATTAATACATGTGAATTTGAAGGGAAATCTAATGATTTGTGTTTAATAAGGAGTCGAACTGAGAGACGGATCCAAACTAAAGAAACCAAAATGATGACACAGTGAACTTAGATGAGTTAGATGATGAACACGTGACAACTTTTCAGCAGTTTTCTTCTCCAAACCTTTAAAGTTGAAATATAAAGTTGATTTGGGACAGTAGCTAAGCACTGTTGCTTGTTTGTTTTTTGTCAACCTCATGTAATCATATGGTAAGACTTGAAGTTATCAGTCTGGTGTTTTTGATTTATTTTTCTTTCTCTTCCTTTTTACAATTTTATCGACAGAGTTTCTAGGTTTAGTCAGAGGTGTACACTGTTGGGTTCGATGGTTTCAGGCTGTCCTCTGTCATCTTTGCTGATCACGTGGTTGTGTTGGCTTCATCGGGTCATGACTTCCGTCTTGTGCTGGGGTAGTTTTCAGCTAACTGTAAGGCAGCTGGCATGAAATTGGCAGCAAGTCTGAGGATATGGTTCTATTTTGGAAAAGACATGAGTCACTTTTAGCTTAGAATGCATTATTGCTACCCTAAGTACCCTAAGGATTTGGAGGTCTTTTTCAAGAGTGAGGGAAGTGGAGTGGTGGAATGTCAGATCGATTGGCATAGGATCTGCAGCATCTGGTGTGGTATCTTCAGTGATATAAATGCTGTGTTGGTGTGTTGTGGTGAAAAGAGAGCTCAGATCTATGCCCTCACCAATGATCAAAAACTCTGGGTATTGACTAAAAAAATTAGATTGAGGCTAGGGCTGTGCGATATGACAAAAATCTAATATCTCGATATAAGACATTTATCGTCCTGACAACGATATAATCACAAAAATGTAATATTTTCTGTAAATTCTGTGAATCTCGGGCAACTCGACTTGCGTGAAGTTTTTACAGCTGGGCGTCGTGTACCTGGAGTCGAGTGTTTTAACCGATGCATGAAACTATACATTTTTAGACATAAGTTGTAACGGCCACCATTTTCTTTCAAAGTTTGAATCTAAGGTTTATTTTTTAGCACCTAACGGCTCTTTTTTTTCTTCTCATCTGTAAACTCTCTGCATACTCTTTCACTTGATTCAGTTTATTTTGAAAAGTCTCAACAGGATCTTGAGCTTTACTGTGAAAGGTTTACATGGAAAATAAACAAGCGGACAGCGGAGCCACGCGATGGTTTTACCGTCACTGTTGCTAACGACAACACGTAAAAACAGGCGCTTGTCGTCCATAGTGTGGTTATATTAAATATAAGAGAAAGAGAGAACTTTAAGAAATTAATATAGCCACTACAGTGACCATCAAAACGATGAAAAAATATTGCTGTAAACTGTTTATTTTATGACACCACGAAACAAACGATAGCATAATAGGAAACGATAGACGTTTTTATATCGTCATCCGATATATATCTTTATATTGAACAGCCCTAATTGAGGCTCATGCCTCCTTTAGAAATAGAGAGGAGCTTGAATTGCTTATCCTCTACATTCAAAGGTTGAGTTGAGGTAATAAAGGCATATGGTTATAGGTTGTCTGCTGGACACTTTTTGCATCTTTAGTGGTCCTTCACCCTTTGTATTTAAACTTTTTAGGCATTATCTTTTGAAACCATAGCATAATTTTTTATTGTTATGCAGATGATACCCAGCTCTCTCCATGAACCTAGATGACACACACTATTTAGTTAAACTGCAGGAATGTCTTGAAGACATAAAGACCTGGATTTCTAGAGTAGAACGGAGGCAGAGCCTTCAGTTTTCAGGCCCCTCTTCTGTGAAAGTTTAGATTTGGGAGACAGACACCCACTTTCCTTTTAAGATTAGGCTTAAAGCTTTCCTTTTTAATTTTTGTAGGGTCTACCTTACAAAATAAAGCACATTGAGGGTGCTGTTGTTGTGATTTGGCGCTGCATAAGTAAAACTGAATTGAAGTTTATAGTGAGATCATATGATGAGATCAGGTGACTGTGAACCCCCTCTTAGTTTTGCTGCAGTAGGGATGCTTGGGGCTTCTTCTGATGCTGATGAGTGTTTCTTCTTCACTCACCTTTTTAATTCTCTTTATGTTTATACATCACTTTGAATTTAATGATTAGTTATTGTTAAAGTGTGGCTCTCTTTTGCAATGTGTCTTTTGTCCTGTCTCTCTCCCCTCAACCTCAACTGGTCATGGGAGATGGTCTCCCTGAGTGATTATGAATATATTGTCTAAACAGTGGGTTTTGGAAAGATTTTGTGAGGAAAATTTGTGAGATGTTGCAGACATCATGATAGTGATGGTGAGATGAAAGAGGAAAGGTTGTATGCTCGATAGGGTGAGGACCAAAGGGATCATGATTTCAGGTGAAAAATTGGAAAAGGCCAAAGTAATTGTTAAATGTTACATAAAAGGCTTGCTAATGAGAAATACCAATTGTTTTGGAGTAAAAGAAAGAAAAGAAAAGATAGAAATGGGTTAGATTGCATTAACAAAGAAGCACAAAGGGCGTCAATTCTCCACTTTCTATTACTGAATAAATTTGCTATTCGGTGAACAGTGACCATTTATTTAGCAACAACTGTGATCATTATTGCGTTCATAATGACTATGTTGTTAGTTTTTTGTGCCCTGTGTGTGCAGCCCGTCACATGTGAATTGCATCATAAACACTACAGCAACCTCAGAGCTGAACCACGACTGGCTTGAATTCAGAGTAATAAAGGAAAGAGCCACACTGTAGAATAGTAATTACTCAAACAATCAGGCAGGTCTGATAAAATGAATAAAAGCGTATGACTTGGCAAACCAGCTTCATGGTTAATTCAGGACTTCCTGGATGGAGTTGGAAGTTATTGGAGGATTGTTTCCCTGCGGGATAGTAAAGTGATTTGGCCGTACTCTGCAGATGTCGGTCATATAGAAGAAGAGATAACGGCTGTCCGCCGCAGGATGGATGAGATGAGGAAATTAGAGAGACGTAGACCACAGATCAGTCTATGACTAGGATGCGAATGACATTATCAAAGGAACAATGCCAAGACTGGTGAGTAGAGGAAAGATGTAGTGGTTTCATCTCCATTTCTCTTCTAGTTGCAGGAAGTCCAAGATCATATTCAACCATTTTGGAGAATCACCCGCAAAAGACAGAAGATAAAGTGGCATCTTAGTTATTGTCAGAACAGGCAGGAAGTGATCACATGACCCTGGGAGGTCAGTTTGGCCTCTATCATAGAACAGCATCAGCTATTGACACACGGCAGTAATGACCTACCTTAGGGCTGGAAGCTTCACACAGAGTGATGATGACCCATTCCTGCCTGCAAGCTACTGCTTCCCTTTTCTCATCGATGCAATTACTGCACTGAGGCACGGCTGGTCATGGTCTCTTCATCTTTGCCCCCATGGCAAAGAGGAAGATCAGTTCCCTGCAGTGGCTTTTACCACTGGTCTTACAGCCAGAAATAACACTAAGACAGTGACTGTGTAAAAACTGTAAAGCTAACTGGTTAATCTGTAGCAGTCTGTAGAGGGATATCAGGTGTATTCTGTACACAGGTCGTCATGATGCATTAATTACTGTTGATGTTCATGTGCGTGTTTAGCCCCTCACCAGTGAAAAGTGAGATGACAAAGGAGGTAATTTCCTCTTTCTCTCAAGCTGGTGTTTAATTGTGTGAGCTACAGTATAGGTGATGGGGCGGGGGGTGGTGTGTGTGTGTGTGCGTGTGTGTGGTGGGGGGGGGCTACTGGTAGGAAGGAGTCTGTGTGAGGCTTCTCCCTCCTCATTCCATCTGACAAAGACTTTAATTCACCGTAATTATACAGATGGATTGAAATATACAGCAAGACAGGGAATCACTCCAATTATGCAGAGTTGATTAAAACTTGGACCCCATGCCAGGGTACTGCAGGAGCATGGGGGGAGTCAAGATGTGCACCACTGAAACACTGAACACATAATACCAGTTAACATCTGCAGCAAAAGTACCAAAACACTGAATATTATTTCTGTAGCTCTTGTAAGACAGATGTGTTTTTTTTTTGTTTTTTTTTCTCTATACAACAAAGCTGAACATTAACAGTTTGATGGTGTGGCGCATGGACACAAACATTTCTGGTCTCGAATGAAGGCAGAATTCTTATAAAGAAGTCTCTTTACTTTCTAATTAAGATGGATCCATGCTATTCATTTACTGTCAACTGCACACTCTGTGCAGCACAGCACATCTCTTGCATTGTGTCATTGCATATAGCTGCAGTATTGACAGACAGAAGGGGAGAAAGTCCTTAGCATCTAGAGGCCATGGCCAGCGAAGGAGAACGAGGAGGAGAAAATAGGAGGGAGGAAAAATGGAAGATGGAGAATAAGAAACAAAGAGAATGAGAGGGAGAGAGAGAGAGATCACAAATGGGGAGGGATGGAGTGAAAAGGGCAAGACATTTGTCACCCTCTCCTACAAGACCATAGGAAGAAAGAACAATATCATTAATCTCCTGACATTTCAATATTGTATTAACCTTTCTAGTGGAATTCTGTGTGCTCATTAGTCTTTTTTGAGAGAGAGAAAAATAATAATCGATAGAACAAGCTCTGGACACGATTTAGAAATACACTGCAGTCAAATAACATCTAACCTTAAGCCAGTCACATGCTTTTGCCCTGTCTTTAGCAATCTAGGTCTTTGTCTACATGAAATTAATTGGTTAAAATACAAACATATCAAGTAAAAGATACATTTAGGTGAAAGGTTGCTCTCTCAAGTAGGTTACAGTCATAAAAGAGAAAGAATGGCCTGGCTGTAAAACAACAGCTTAAGATGGCAACATAAGCACTTCAGCCATCTTATGTGAGGAGGAAAAAAAAGCCCCAAGGCCACACAAAGCATGATGTCTCACCTCCACCATGCAGTCTGTCAGCAATGGAGAGAGAGAGAGAAAGAGAGCGAGGGAGAGAGAGGGCTGATCCTAAAGGTGCCTAAAGCCTTTAAATTCCACCAACATGATCCTCCCCTCCCTGTAACACCTCCACTGCCCACTCACCCTTGTCCTCACCTTCCATCTATCAATGCCTGGAGAACACCCGCCATTCAAGTACCCAACACTCCCTAGGTCATTTGACTAAGAAAACACTCTAATTTATTCACATTATGTGCCCTTGGTGAACATCAAACACTGCCAGACCTTTTGTCTGTCATCATTTACTTTTGGCCTCCATGATTGGTCATGTCAGTGTTTTGCTGAACGTGTTCGGTGATGCTGTTATGGAAACATGTGCCTTTTTGAGCACTGTGATTGTCTGTTTGTGTTGGGCATTCAAAGCCCAGAGGAAAAGTCACACGGGTTCAAGGTTATTTCCAGTACTGTAATTATGGGTCTAACAAACACCTTGACTAACACTAAAGGTCTTTCAGTGGGATTGTTTGACTTCACCGGGAAATGAGTGGGAGGTAAATTCACACGCCTACTATGTATATAAGGATTTTAATCTGTTTACTTTTTCATAATGTTGCAGAAAAGAATCATATTAGTAAAAGTAGTGTATTAGGCAGGAGCCTGAGTTACAATCTATAAAGGACCAAGGAGCGCATGTAAAGATTGCTCTACAATCTCTGAGTTATCTCTCTTTAATAATGCAGGTTGTATTAGGTCAATGCAGACCCAGTGTTGCAAATCAATTATTTGGACTGCTGTGTGGCAAAATGGGATTTACATGACTGTTGCATCAATGTGATTAAGCACCTTGGCATGTATTTAATTTACTGCATTAGCACAAAATCAGCCATTCTAGTATTATTGTTAAATCCATTTCCAAAGAACAGTGTAATGATGGTAGTGCTAAGGTGATTATTGCATTAGTTAATTTGTCAAATGATGGGCAGCTACCCAAAGATTGGTTTAATCTGTTGTTCAATTGAAAACAAATGTATTCAGTAGATATATAAAATAAAATAAAAAATAAAAAATGGAGTTCAGTAGAATGCAGTCATGGAGTGAATTTTCACACTTATCTTTAGTCTTCTAGAAATGCCATATGAAGTATAACGTGATTATTTATTTATTTTTTAATGCATAGCAGTAACTGTACATCATCTCATGTGTTAGAGCAACTTTAAATGTGTTGAATGTTTTTTGTAAAACCAAAAATTTCTGTGTGTGGTCTTGGGTATAGGGGGTTCAAAGTCAGGTGAAAGTGATTGTGGTGGAGTTTTCTGGTGTTATTAAAGTAAGGTTATGTCACCAGCAGCATAGAATGGTCTTTATGCAGTGATCACAGGTAGTCATTATTATCTGAAATGCTGTGTGGGTGCAGGCCATTTCAAATAAAATGACAGTAATCCAAATTATTATTATATAATATTAATAACTAATAATAATATTATCTTTCATTAATATTCTCTAACTTTTTTGAAAAAATGGGTGATGTGTGTGATGCTCTAAGGCACTAATGTTAATCTTGAGGGAATGGGTTATAAATCATTCACATACTTAAAAAGAAAAAAAAAACTTTCTTTCTCCCTCTCTCATCCACACCACTAGGATTTACAGTAATATCAGAGTGTCATTTGGACTGGAGAAATGTAGTCAGATGGCAAAAAGGAGGGAAGATAGTCAGAACTGAGGAAATTGTTGCCTTCTTATTACTTTTAGTACATTGCAGACACTGAGAAATCCCACAGGCAAATGGGAACCATGAAGACATCACTAGGAAAGCTGCAACCACCAAATACCCGGAGAGATGAAGGCCAGTCTTGAGGAGTCAGGTGAATGAAAAGAACAAGAAGAACAATCAACACCTACGTCCTGAGAGTCATTCAATACCCTGCTGGGATAATCAGCTGACCAAAGGATAAAATAGGAGGCAGTGACATCAAGACAAGAAAGTTCATTACTGTGCAGGGTTTTACCCCAAATCCAGCACCCTGAGACTGTATGTTAAGTGGAAGAAAGAAGGCCAATGACTAGCCGGTGTTTCTCAGGATGAAACAAAGATCCATGCACTTCAAGCAACCTGTTCATACAAGAACTTTTTTTATGCTCAAGTGCTAACATTGACACATTTACACTATTTTGGATGCATCTGAGAGCAACTTGGGGTTAGTATCTTGCCAAAAGGTATATGGCATGCAAACTGGAGCAGCCAGGGATTGAACCACCAACATACCGATTAGATTAGATCAGATGACCTGCTCTACCTCCTGAACTATAGCCACACATTGTCTGGACCTTGTTTTCTGCATATTGATTAATGGAACTCAAAACAAGTAATTATACGTCCTCTTTTGACTGATGTGCCTGTAATTGGTTGACCTAGCCTCCTCTTCTAACGTCGCGTCTGTAGAGATATCAAAGTGGTGATTATAAGGCATGTCTTATAGCTCACAAATACTACCAGCTGGCATTCGATCTAAAATAACCCATCTTTGTGCAAGTGTTTGGGTTTTTTTGCTTGAATAACACTTTTTTTATCTTCCTTTTTTAAATCTTTATTATATATATATATGTAAACATCACTGAGCCAACAACTGTTTAATAATTATAACAAGCACTTTGATAAAGTCCATGATTCACTGGTAGTGTTAAATGCTAGATTTTGAGATCAACTTACGGATGCAAAGCAGAGAAAAAGCTGAGGGAAGAAAGATTCCAGGGGACAGCATGAGGAGGCTATATTCCTCTGGGTTAATTGTGAAGACCCGTCAGCACTAAATAAGGATGGTTAGAATGACTGGCTAAGTGACAAATGGATGTACAAATCATCCAGATTACTTCTTGGTTATTAAAAAAAAAAAAACACGCACAACTTGGATTTGGCAGGCTTCCACGGTTCCTCTCTCATTACGCCTGGCAGTCTCTCACACTGACGGCCATCCTTTACAATAACTCTCATCAGTTTAGTTTTCACAAGTTTCACGAGCTTAAGAGTTTAACACTGATTATAAACAACTCTTTTTGTAATGGCATGTAATTGTGATGAGCTGGTTGGTAAGACTGTTAAACCTAAATGAGTTTTGATTGATTGTCTGAAGAGATGGCGTTTGACCTGCAGCTGTAGTGTAAATGGCTGTGGAGAGGTGCTGGTAAGCCATCTAAACGCTGCGCACCTGTGATGATGGGTTCCTCGCTGGTGTTTTCACAGAGGGTAGTGACAGTATAAGATGAGTTGTCAGACAGAGCACAGCTGTTCACTTAATTACCTTCTAGTATGGGAAGGAGGTTAATGAAGCAGTTTTGCGATCAGAAATGAGAGACAGCCTGAATGTGCACAAAAGAAATTAGTTTTTGGCTGCTGGGAAAGCAACAGCAGTTTAAATTATTGATTGCAAAAAGTGAAACACTGAAGGCATAAAGATGGGAATTTAAAGGAGGGGGAGATGTTAGTGTGCTTATATTCCTGTATAGAGTCACAGGAAGCAATGTAATGCATGCAATAGAGTACTGAGAAGGAATTGCCTTCTGCAAATTAATCATTCACTTGTTCTCTTCAAAGTTAGGCAAAGGCAGTATTTTGCAATCCTTAGAACTTGTAAAAATTGCTTAGATTTGTTTTGTAATCTCTTCATTGCAGTCACCATAGACTGCTTATAAAAGATGGTTGTAGTCACTATAAAATGACCTATTAGTTAATAGTTCTGTTGTTAAGTTTTGAGCTCAGTGTTTTCGCCTTTACAATGTCGGTGTTTTGAAACCATATGTGTCTCGAGCGAGGGGTGGATCCACACAATCTCTTCTTAATGATATGTGATTGATTAATCATTAGGTAATGACTCTGGGTAATCCTCTTTCTGACTTTCAGAATGACCAATAATTTAGAAAATATTAAATTTTGATTCATTATGATCTGAAACTACTGACTGACTTAGTAAACCATTATGACTTTATTGAGGCCAAAAAGCAGGCGAGCACAAGAACTCGGACTTCTGAGCAACTTTTTGCAACCAGGGGAGTCGCCACCTGTTGGCAGTTAAAAAGACTGCAGGTTGAGGGGACTGAGGTTGATTTAACTTTTTAAACTCAAAACTTCTGACCCTCCTCTTTTACTGTTTATGCCTTGAATCCAGTGCCCAACTGCCTTAATACTGTATTTTTTCAATAGATCTTCTGCTCCTCTTACTGGGAAATATTTTGATTGCATAGCAGTATGTGAGAAGTTGAAACTTGTTTACTGGTCCTGTGGTGCAAATTAATAGGACTTTTGCAGATGAGTTTGAGCTTCTCAGTCACTATCATTTTGTATTTTGTGGTTCCCTTGTCAGCCTTGAATCTCACCAGGTGTGCAGTATGGCGTTATTTTTGTGCCACTATTCTGAGCGCACGTAAAAAAAAGTTTGTAGGTGCAAGTGTTGTATTTTGAGGAGAAATTTATTTTGAGCGAAGAAAAGCTGAATTTGAG